>NW_019392939.1:665627-679518 GCF_000648675.2 Cimex lectularius | reverse complement strand
TTAATACAACTTTTTAGTTCGGCCTGACAAGTTGTATCCTATATGATGATGAATAAATATATGCTTTATATGCCTAGGATTATTTGGAAACTTGATATCCAAGGGGATGGCTATGACACTGACTTTCCTTAGGTGAACACACCAAGAGTTTCTTTTGTTAATACAACTTTTTAGTTCGGCCTGACAAGTTGTATCCTATATGATGATGAATAAATATATGCTTTATATGCCTAGGATTATTTGGAAACTTGATACCCAAGGGAATGGCTATGACACTGACTTTTCTTAGGTAGTTTCTTTTACTAATACAATTGAATGTATTGTCAAAATGTGAAAATGAAGTGATGACAACTTCTCAGTGTAATCCGTTTCTAGACGGCACCAATTATCCAAAGACGCTAATAAAAGTTAAAAGACCAGTTTGGGTGATTTTTCCTAAAAAGCGTTCCTTGAGCTTAACCGATGGAGCTTCAATCAGATAGAGTATCAACAAGTTGGGTTTATTTTCAATTAAAATAATTAACAACCTATGTTAAAATCACTGGATCTTCACGTGTTATTTTTGTAGACAAAGATGTAAAAATATTAGATATCTTTAAATAAAAATTAGTTTACAATTAAATTATGATATATCTCAATGAATACATTGCGAGAACAACATTTTTAAGTAGTATTTGCCGTCGTTCTATTGCTTTTCTGTCCCATTCTTTCCGGTTTGATGATTGGCTCAATGCGCCCTTTTACTCCGGAAAAGGGAAAGCGGACAACAATAAGAAAAGATTGGGAGGTCATCGGTTTCCACTTTCACCTTTAGCAAAATAGATCAAACAAACACACCAGCTAAAAATACAAGCGCAAGATGGAAACTTAAATAGTCTTCCGTGAAGGTGACATGTATACTTTGAAAATCAAGTTTATTATAATAAAACGTCTTTGTGGGTTATGTTGCTTGATTGTAATTATTATTGATTCAACTTTGGCAGTTTTTATTACAAAATATTAGCATTGACTCTAATTCACCTTCCGTCGTGGAATAATTTAATAAATTGTCTGAATATTTAAAGTACGTAGACCAATTTTAGGGGGAAAGATTGAATCATTCGACATTTTCAGATTGATCATGTCCGAAGGTAATTTAATAAAATGTGTACATAATTACGGTACAGCCCAAACCGTCGTCCAATCAATCGGTTATTTCTCCTGGCTGCTGACCGTCCCGCGATTATTTGACCAAATACTATTATTAAATTAATTATAAATCAATGATTTAATAAACGCCAACTTTTGTCGAACGCGGATGCGCAACCACATCATTTTTTATATTGCGCTGATTCAAAAGTAGCTTGAATTTTAAAAATTCGCGAGTTTGACACAATAAAATGAAATATAAAGAAGCAGACTGAAAAACACTTTTTAGTGTAATAGAAGCTGGTAAGATCAAAATGCAAGTTTTAAGAGGGTGCAAGGGCGTCCCTCGTATTTGTCAAGATAAAGGTTCTGAGTTCCATTCCCAGCAAATGCCACAAAATTTTAATTGCTAATCAAATCTAAAAGATATTGTAAAGTTGTTTGATCCCGTCTGCGTCACTGATAGGTGGACGTTTACGGCTTTCCGTTTAACAGGAATTACTTCACTTCGTTTTATTTTACCTTAAATTAATTAAGGTTTTTAGTTGAGATAAAAAAGTCAATGTCACGAGGGGGATTCGAACCCACGACCTTCGGCTTGATACGCCGCTGCTCTACCACTTGAGCTATCGTGACTTCGATCCACTCGGACACTAACTTCCCATCTCAACCTAATCTTTTGAATTTTTCCCTCCTTTTTGCCATTTTTCAATCCTTTCAATCCCGCTCGTGACACTGACTTTTTTATCTCAACTAAAAACCTTGATTAATTGAAAGATATTAATTGTTCAAACGGACCACAAAAACTAGTGAATTTACCTTAAATTTAATAAAAACTGACAAATCAACATAATTGATGTTTGATATATAAAAATATCGAGTTAGAAGAGAAAGAGAAATTAAGAATTTATTTACTGGTTATTTTAAGTATACAGAAAGATAAAACGTGTTAAATATATCAATTCATTCTAACGTAATTACAATACTGTCCTTTGAACCACACTTTTTTACCTCCTCTAAATTTATCTTAATCTGAATGAATTATAATTATAAAAACCAACCTCATATCACCCCCAGTCTTGTTACTACTTTCGGAAAAATATTTGAGAAACTGCTCCTATCTCGCTTCCAAGTTATCCTAATTACACCCAATAATATAATTGAAAATAATGGTTCTATTCACAAGTTGGTTTTGCAGCAATTCGGATTTTGAGCTGTAATCGGTCATCATCAGAATATACAAAACATGTACAAGTGCGTATTTGACGCATATTGTAGACATTGATCAAATCCACGTCTAGGCGATTCCTCAATTAAGAACTGTTCTTCGTCAAATTCCATAACCATTTTTTATTTACAGACCAACACGTTTTCTAATAATTTATTGAAATTATGATTTAAATTCAGATATCCATCATATTCATGGCGTTGTGGACATCATATACACCTCCAGTGGAAGGTACCGTACGTAGGTATTTTTCTAGATGTATTCCATTCGAGACAGTATCTGGCAACAAAGGTCGTTTTTTAAATCAAGGGCAACTTTCCCACTTTATATTTCTCATTCTTAAATCTTATCTCTCAGATCATTTTTCTCAACTAATCTCGTACTGCATTTGAGCGCCTTTTTCTCTTCCATTCACCACAGTCTGCAAGTGTACCTCGAGAGAGCATCTTAGGTCAACTCTCTTAATTATCTGCTGGCATGTACCGTCGCCAACGACTTCCTTGGACTTCGCACACCAGACTTACATAAGCAGATTTAAACTTCAGTATAGAATGATTAAAAGAATACTTGACAGAATTTCAAAATGAGAGTAGAAAACAAAAAAATACTTTACACAGTCCATATGGATTTAAAGGACTAGTACTATATGTTATGCCATGTACTAACCTAGACAGAATGAGACAGGGGATTATCCCTCCTATCTCGAATGCTTCCTTCGTTGAATCTCTTTCTCCAGTCACACCGTAATTCCGTCCTACAAATACCATTAGTCTCAAGTTTACCCCAGTCCTGATATATCCGATTCCACTGAAAACTATCTACAAATCCGAATCATCGTATTAGAATTTTATCACTTCCATGTCTTCTTAAAAACTAATAAAAGAAACTGTCCTTTCCTTCTATGGAATCCGCTACTTTCTTGTCTTCTATTCCATGTCCTGGGTCTTAGTACAGTGATCCTGTTTTGTACACCTAACCTTTTTAATTTGACGATATTTTTGTTAATATGATGGCTGCCATCTGATGTGATAACTATAACCTTTTATATCCTCTTCAAATTAGATTAATACATCTTCCAAATGCATGAATTTTGGCTTGAAGGTTAGTTGAGTGTTTACCTATAGGCACTGAATAATTGGACTTTAGGGCCGGTGTACCAAAACATCTTCCTTAACTGGGTTTTTATCTTTCCCCACACTGTTTTATTAGAATTGTGGCACCACAGTGTTTTTTTTCTCTACGCAGAATCTGCACGTACCAGTTGGTGCAGATCTTTTCCAAGTGCCCATTCAGTGTCTGCAGCGCCCGTCAGGAATCTTAACAAAACTCGGACTACCCTGCGTCCGATGAATTATGTAGTTGCTTTCCAAATATAACAAGCTAGTTTTCGGATTGGTTGTGTGCAGCAAGTGATTTCCAGTCACTTTCACCGTGCTTTCTTTCCTAAGATGGTCGTTGATGGCTTCAAAAGAGTTCCTATTTCTGCATGCTCTGAAATCCAGATTTTTGCGCATCCAACCTATTTAGTTTGATGATATTTGAGTTTAATGCCTGGTTTCTTCTAATATCTCCTGGTATAATCAATGGGCTTCTCTAGCCCAGAAATACTCATGCCCCTGGCAAACCTCCGGTGTTCGGGAGAATCTTTCGGACCTTCCTTACAAAATAATCGAAGTTCATAGAGAAGAAGCTGTGAATAAGGAAAAAAGCACTGAGAGGTTCTACTCGTATAAGGAACTTTTCAAAGAACACCTACTGCCATATAAACCAAGCCTTTCCCAGGACCTTAATATTAGAGATTCTTGTTGGCTATTCAAACTAAGAGGAGAATTGTTATATTTGAAATTCAAACCCTGGGTTTTGAATGATTCTCAAGATGAAACTTGTCCACTTTGTAACAGCCACGCCAGGGAAGATTCATATCACTTTTTGGGAGTCTGCTCTCTTCTCTCAGAATTGCGGGTATCTTACCTGGAAAAGACAGTCATCTCCAGAGTTGAAATACTGGAATATCATTCTAACCTAGTATCCCCTTTACAGCTAATTTCCTTTGCTCGGCACGCCTGGAGAGTGAGATACGAGTGGCTTTCAGATATGCAATAATTGTCGTCCCTGTACATATACTTTTACTTTTATTGCTTTGTTTTTTAGTACTCTATCAGTTCTCAAAAGGTAATTTGTTCTTATTTAATTATTTTTTTCTTCTTTTTTCTTATATTTCCATCTATTATGATTCATACACCTGCTATATGTTAATTTTCTTTTCTGCTTCTGAATATTTAGTTTTTATCGCCAAATACTCATATCCTTGTACTATCTTGCTTCTAGATGTATCGGTGTACCAAAAAGTAGCTTCTTCCTTCACTGGTGTGTTTTCCTTTTTCTCAGTTTATTTTGGTACAAGTATGTTTTCAAGTTTTGCTTGAGTACAAATGTCTTTTTATATCATCCCTAGGAGCCATGCATATCGGTTATTCTCGTCTGCTGATAACCCACCGATTTCTTGTATAAATTACTACTTTTGTTTTTAAGACTATGATTTTGTTGATAAGAAGTTTATGATATGCTATATCTTTTTATAGATTATACTAAAATATAATAAATTCACTGACAGGCAAAAAATTCCACCCAATTGATTTTTTTTCATTTTCTCGATAAAAGAAAATTCTGCCATTAATTTGTCTCATTGTTTTTACAAATAAATATTTGTTTATGCTGTTTTAAATTGGGAATATCAATTAGAGGTAAATACACTTGTTTAATCTAAAACAAAGATAGAGGATTGTTCAATGTTTACTTTTCACGGAATTTAAAATGTTTATTCAGTCTCATTTGAATTCTAAAGCAATAAACTGTTTAGTTTTCATCTTTGTTTTTTTAATTTCAATTTTTAAACTTAAAAATGCTACTTAGTGCTGGGTATGTTGCGCGTGGGGCATGGACGTTCCAGCAGATATGCTGCTGTTACCATCGGATATCCGTAGGAAACTACGAGAAGCCGTTAGACATTTTCGAGAAACTGGGTCCTACCATGGAAGGCCCGGTTCTGGATGCCCTAGGATATCAAAAACACAGGATGACCGTTTTTTGACTTTGAGAATTTTGCGAAATGTTCAAGCGATTATCAGCTCCAGGAAGTTGAAGGTGTTCAAATTTCTGAACGCACTGCTCGAAGAAGATTAAATCAATATGGCTTTTCGCCGCGTGAGAGAACTAGAATTAACCAGAACACACAGAGTTGCACGGCTCGCATTTTCTCGAAAACACAGCCATTGGTCCTTTGACGATTGGTCTCCTGCACTTTTTACAGATGAGTGTAGATTTGTTCCACGATCTCCAGATAAGAATGAATGTAATTTTTCCCAGAGCCAATTTTTTCAACGTAGCTCAGTGATGGTGTGGGCGGGAATTTTAATGGAGAATCGCACGGAGTAGGTTGTTTTTCGTGGAGGGTTTTTGACGGCCTCTCGCTATGTGGAGGAAAGTTTTTCATGCGTTGCCTACCCTCGATGTAATCACCGACAATTCTATTCTAAGGCACGATAGAGCCCGTCATATGTGACTCGCTACAAATACAAACGTACCATGGACAGCATAACATCAGGTTTGATTGAGCTAGATTTGAATCCCATCGAACATTTATGATGTAACCTCAAAAGACAAATAAGAGCACAAGCATCGCTTCTTAATACACTCCACGATCTTGAAAGGTCTTTTTATGAAGAATGAGCTAACCTCCAGCAAAGAGACATTTCCAGACTGGTAGAAAGTATGCCGAGGCGTCTTCGAGATGTAATTAAGGCAAGAGGAGGGAATACGCAAAATGAAATGTTAATTAAAAATATAAAATATAATAAACAAAGTGGGGCGCGTCGGTGGCAAGGTTTAGTCTTTGACACGGCGCTCATCACTGTAAGGTAAAGGTCCCGGGTTCGAATCCAGCGGCCCTGCATTCGAATCCGACATACTTACAAATGGGCTTTTTTTCAAAAACACCGGCACCCTTATATGACCTCTGCAAAAAAAGTTTATCTATCCGTCTTTCTTTTTTTTTCATTTTTCATTTTCCGTAGCAATTTACATTTTTTCAACTTTTTTGGGTAAATATTCAATGATTAAACGCTAAAATAGTGAAAATTTGATTATTATATAAAATATATACAAATCAAGTTATATTACGTGGGTGAAATTTTTTGCCTGTCAGTGTATTTGCATGTAAGCAAAAAGTAAAGTCTGTTTTAAGTAAAGTTGTGCGGTGATTAGTGACCGTTAATCGATATTTATTTAGAAATCGTGAGATGCTGTCTGGTGTGATGTAGGTTTCAGAAAACCATTTTCTTTATCGTGCCAACGTTTCGATCTTTATTGAGATCATCTTCAGGGCTCAGTGTTTGTCTTCTGTGTATTTGTGCCATTCTTGCGTGTCGTGTCGAGAGTGCCAAAAGAAAATGTTTTTCTGAAACCTACATCACACCAGACAGCATCTCACGATTTCTAAATAAATATTTAAGTAAATTCACTACTTTCGTGGTCCGCTTGACCAATTAATACACGCCAATTAATTTTTCATCTCAACTAAAATCCTTAATTAATTGTCATATTTAAGTAAAGTTTTACGCCCATTATTGATCGTCATAAACGAGTGGTGTGAATATAAAATGAGGATAAAATTAGTCTGATTGTGAGATCTAAAAAATGAAACATCTAAAAATTGTCAATTTGTTCGATGTGATCTTTGCCCCCTTTAACCCTGATGCGGGCGATCATTTTGCGACATTGAATTTGCCTCTAGAGCCGGTGTTTGATCAATAATTCTCGAACAATCGGATTTGAATTCTGACTCGCATATTGGCCAATTTTTCACCATCGATTAGGGATCACGACACTGATCGAGTCTCATCTGTCATGTCTAAACTGATCGAACGAAAAAAAAACCCAGACATTAAATGGATATCCACGAGCTTTTATGGCCAAAGGAAGAAATCAGGATGAATTTTCGCGTAAAACTATTTGGTCAATGGTAGATATTATTCATGGCCAATTTGCCGAATATTCTTTTACACAGGTGAATTATTTCTTTATTTTTTTGCGGTTGACTATTTTCCATTATAGATTGGTTTCTAAAAAGTCTAACTTTCAGGTATTCCATAAACCCCTGAAAAAGGCTCTTTTTTGTATGCTTAAAAGATTCTTACACCATCCAATTTTATGCCCTTTATTTCCGTATCACTGCGTTTGTATTGTACAAAACGACCAGTTTATACTAGTAATAAACAATTTTTAACATAATAACAAACAACAAAATTTCATAGACAGAAATGCAATGGAAAATAACTGGCTCGTTAGTAGAAGTGTTAACAGTGTTAAATAAAGGTTCTGTGTGGATTTGTAAAAGGTCTTAAAACTTTAAACCTTCGAGATAGAGGTGGAGAACGATTGGACGTGGCTTAATTCCTCCCGAGGGATAAAAATGGAGGCAAGGAGAACCTAATGAATAGCAAACAAGGTCATGTTTTTCTATGTTGTAACGAACAGTATCATTTCAAGTCGGGACAAATGGAATGAATAATATAGAACGAGAAAGAGTTTGTATCTATATTCTGTACATTTGGAAGAAAGAAACAGTAGGTTGTTGTTGAAAAACATGAAACACATCTAAATGGTTTTTAATTAACTTAAGTAGTAAGAATATTTACAGTTGTGAGTATAACAAGTCTATTAGAATAGTAAAAATAAATTTATTGCAGCGTGTTCAAAGAAACTCCAGTGGCTCCCAGTTAAACGAAAAAACGCTTTTATTTTGAGAACCAACTCAAAGACAATACATAAAATAAATATTAATAAACCATTAAAACAGAACTTGTTCAGAACCCTACGCATATATAATGGAATTTTTAATTTTTTAAAACTTTTTATTTATACATCCTTTTATGTTTAGTGGTCTAATTGACCAAATCACTTTTTTTAATTAATTATTCTTTTTATGCAAGGTCTTGGTTGAGATGAAAATGTTAGTGTCACGAGCGGGATTCGAACCCACGACGTTCGGCTCAATACGCCGCTACTCTAACCACTTGAGCTATCGCTTTTTATACTGTACCTTTAACAAATACAGTTCTCTATGTCGTGCTAATCCTGGTTATATACAAGTGCATTCATGATGGTTTAGCTAATCGTTAGCCGTGTAGTACACGAAATATATTAAAGAGAAAAACTCCGTCCTGGTGATTTTTGGTGAACAAGCTGGAAAAATTAATTCAGGTTAATGAATTAAGCTTTCAATTAATTAAGGTTTTTAGTTGAGATAAAAAATTCAGTGTCACGAGCGGGATTCGAACCCATGGCCTTCGGCTAGATACGCCGCTACTCTACCACTTCGATCCACTCGGCCGCTAACTTCCCATCCCAACCCCATCTTTTGAATTTTCCCTCTGTTGACGCTCAAGAAGCTTCATATTTTGTTGTTTTCGGCTGACCAAGGTTCGCCTCGGGAGGCCCTGTTTAAATCGCTGAGGGCCCTATTGTTTTTATTTTGGCAAGCGATAACGCCGGTATCTTAGGCCTTTGCACTGGAGTAAATTAGTCTCTCGCTTGCCTGGGTCAGCACAAGACGCACCGTTTACCGAATCGATTATCGAACCTAATATCGATTTTCTTTGGACTTTCACCATCGATTCAAGTTCAACACCTTGTCGGCCCATGACCGACCTTACGGACTACGTCTACTGTTTCGTCATCCGGCTCTACCTAGGCACCTTCGTCGAAGTGGAACCCAGGAGGAACCTCCAGCTCAACACCGCTTATTTTGATTGCTTAGAGAAGCGAGGAGACATCCCACCAAGTACCTTTTTGGTTTTTTGTTTTTTAAAACCATGGCCAGTAGGTTTGATTATGAATTATTTTGATTAATTAAAAAAATTTCTTTTAATTTTGCTTAGTGTAAATAAATTGTAAATATTCAATTTTTACTTTAAAGTATTATCAATTTCCCCTTTCTTTTTCTCAAAACCTCTTAAGTATAATACATAGTAGCCACCTTTTTTGAAAAGAGAATAAAACACAACAAAATTTAATTGTACCTCTTGAAAAGGGTACGGAAGTTTGCAGGGTCAATTAAGATCCGCCCTTCCCTCCAACACCCTCCTTTTTGCCATTTTTTGAAAAGTTAAAAAAAGGATTGAGATGGGAAGGAAGGGAAGTAGCCGAGTGGATCGAAGTCACGATAGCTCAAGTGGTAGAGCAGCGGCGCATCTGGCCGAAGATCGTGGGTTCGAATCCCGCTCGTGACACTGACTTTTTTATCTCAACTAGAAACCTTAATTAATTGAAAGCTGGAAAAAGTTGGTGGGAATAACGGCGCATCGCTACGATTAGCGGTTTTCCTTTTTCTAGGAGACACCAATCCTACTCGCACATCAGGGAAAAACATTGATTTATGTTTTTGTACTCCGAATTCAAAAAATTGACCGATATCCACATAATAGGAGTTTAAACGATTTTGTTCGAATTTACAGTTAACGAGAAATTGGAAAAATTGCTCTTCGGGTCATGTGCAGTCAATGCCAACATATGCGTACATTTAGAACTGACCGGTAACGCGTTTTTGCCTTCCTATCCTGTAAATGAAAAGCATAATTTTTGAGCAAATGGTTTCTAGTACTCAATGTTTGTCGCCTGGACAAAATGTCTAAAATATCTCATCTCGAAGTTTTACCAACTGTAACTAAAAATCATAAATAAGCGAGAATATTGTAATTTCCTAATTGCTGTAATTCTTCCTAATTCTTCCAATTTCCAAAATAAACTAATTTATCCTATTCCATCCAAAGCTTTAATTTATCCTTTTAAAATTCCTAATTTGGAAGGCTAATATATGCAAAAATCCCATTTTAAATTACATATAAAATTTATTCCTGTTTTTTAAATTAGAATTTTGAATTTTTGTTCCATAATTTAAACATTTTCCATAGGCTTGTATGGCTAATAATAATAATAATAATAATAATGGAGTTAGACAGTCTCAGCATGAGTATAGGCTCGTCCTTATCCTTTTATTCTTCCATTCAAATATGATAAATAACCTAATACTACATAACAATAATAAGAAACAAAACAAACACAGTAACACTTTCTTTTTTTTTTTTTTTGAGGGAGCTATCTTTCTTATTTAAATTGCGATTTTGGGCATCGCAGTTTAGTGCCCCGCAATATGTATTTTCTTCCATTTCATTTTTCCGCTCCGGCAGCCTCAAAAATTCCTGAAAAAAGAAAGAAATCTTGCAAGCACAACTTTCATTCAAATATTTGCCGGCAAACATTCAACGGTATAACAATTTGGGAAAAGGCCTAAATCTCATTATAAATTCCAACAAATTAAGAATAAGAAAGCTCATTATTATTATTATTATTTTAGAAATAAACACACATTGAATCATGACTGTAAATGAAAGTTTTAATTTGAGAATTTAACCATTTACATTTTGTGTGTTTAGCTTGCTCAAACGATACGCGTTTAATGGATGATTTATCATTAAGCCAGCACAACAATTATTAACACAATTTGTTAATATAAAAGGAGACGTTTTGAAAATATTGAATAGGAAATTTTTAGCCCAATCGAATATATTTGTCAAAATTTATAGTTTTTTCAATTTATTCATCCAATTCTTTTATCGGTTTTGTTCGTTTCTAGCTACAATAATTGACAATATTGCCACTATATTTAGCGAATTTTCAGTAAGGAAATTATCACTGATATCATTTTGTAGGGGAAATGATTAAAAAAAAACAGAATTAAGATGATATCATAAAAGTACGCCATAAATTTTATTATTCTCCCGCTTTTCTTTGTTGACTATTTTTTATTTTTGTGTAAATTTTTGGTTTTTCAATAAAGTAATAAAACCATTTTGTATGTGGTTTTTATTATACATTCGGAGCCTTATATAGAATTTTTAGATAATAAAATCAAACAAAAAGGTTTGGTTACTTCATAAAAAAGCAAAAATCTAAAAAAAACCACCATCATAAAGTTTGTTTATATTGAAAACACTCTCTCAATGAAAGGTGTTAGTGTGGCGATATCTGCCCCTGAAAGGGATCGAGGAAATAACATCAATACTGGACAATGAACTCGCTATCAATACTGATCGCACAAAAAGCGACTGTCATCTATGAACAGAACTCCCAAATCATCTCTGAATAGTCATTTAATAATTTAGGAAAAACGAAACAAACGTTTAACGTGCACCAACATTTAAACTTTAGATGACGGACGTTGACACAACTCGTTCACATAGGGAAAAAATTATTTACGAAATTCTGTATATGAAACTGTCATTTTGCACGTAAACAAAAATAGGAAATTTTCTTTAAAGCTTTTGAAGGGTATGAGACAAAGCTCTTTGAGGGCAAAAGTGTCCTTTGTTTCAACGAGAAACCTTTAACTTAACGATTTATAAACAAAAGCTTTCAGGTAAGAAGAAAATCGGGTTTTCACCTCGCCCACGCAACAGTTTGGTCAATTGTCTAAGATTCTCACCTTTTTCACCCTTATCCTTTCAGAGATCTTCCTCTGGCCGTCGATAAATGGGAAATCGACTATTTAATTTAAACTGAATTAATTTCTCTCTCGGAATTTCTGTCAAGAGTATTAAAAGAAATTTAAGTAGATACTGGAAATAAACGATTTTATTTTACGAATATTGCGTTAAGTCGTTGTATGACATCAATAATTTTTCCTTCGTCTCTGCGTTTTGACATTCATATGACAAAAGAAAGTAAAAACCTTGTGAGCATTATTTCTCACATTGCACATTTTGGAAAATGTCTAAGGAGAGTGAATCGATATTGATAAATTATAGACACGTTGAAAAATGAAAGGATGTGTAACAACGCCGCCCTGGGGAGCGAAAGGTCATCTGGGAGTACTAACTAGTTGCTCTTTCAAACCCCAAATGACAGACGTTGATACAACCACGAAAACACAATTGGTTCTCAAATTAAAAAAAGAAAAGAAAAAAAAGTGATATATTTGAAACATTTCTGTAAATTTGATCGTTTTTCGTTATCGCCTTGGTCGTCCTTCCAAGCTGGTTTAGTTTATCAGACGAGTTTCAGAATTTCGCCATCCTTAGTGATATCTCTGGGTGTCTTTTATCAGGTTCGGCGTTATCCAAACTAAGTAATTAATACCATAGAAGGCAAGGTACTGTTTCTCGAGATGACAATTTTACTAAACCGGTTCTTCATGTGCTTCATCAGCGTAAGAAATTTGAGGAGTGGAGATCTCCGATAATGATAACGATGTCGAGATAATAGGAATTAGTATTCACCAGGCACTTCAGGATTTAGGTTTTTGTACTTTGCTTAGTTTCTTAGATCGGTTCAATTGGTTCGATCCTTGTTTAAAGATAAGTTAAGTCTCCATTGAGTACGTTGGTGGCAAACCATATTGCACAAACCATGCAGCATTTTGGCTTTTTTTAGTTTCTTAATTCATTTCAATAGACTCGACTATCTTTTAAGGAGTAGAAGGTCGTTGACTGTTATTGCTGCAATTATTTTTCACGGACCATATTGTTACTCTAAGTTACTCCATTGAGTACGTGGGTTGATATTCCTTAAGCTGTCTCTTTTTGGCTTATCGTACTTTTCTTAGTTTCTTGGTTGAGTTCAGTAGACTCGATTCTTCTTTTAAGAAGTAGAACGTTCTATTGCCGCAATGCCTTTTTCATGGGTCCTCTTGCTATCTAGTTCATATCCGTATTGAGGAGTTACTTTGCATTCTAACACAATATGGGTGGCAGTTTTTTCCTCCGCATTGCATAACCTACAAATGAGGACATGGTTGAATATCCTATGTCGTGTTTATTTGACCGGTATTTTGACCTATTACACCCTGAGTTTTACACTGACTAGAGTAGTAATGCATTTGCCAGTTTGGGCAATGGTGCTTTAAACCTGGGTTTACTTTGCCTGTAAAATCTAGAGTTTGTCTCTTTCTCCCTTCTTTCAGTTTGAACTCCAGATAAGATAAAATGAATTGTGTTAATGGTCATCACCTTGCCAAAGAACCTGAACTGACCAGGACAGGCCGTGTCTCACCGCTTCACTTTTCCCGCGAATACTCCTCACCTGAAGACCAATGGTTAGCCGTACTTTTTACAAATTTTACAAATAGTATGGAAAAGGCGAAATAAGAGATACGTAAAATGTATTTTTTCCGAAGTGGTCCTTTGATGGCTTGGGAAGGAATTTCAAGTTGATCGTTGAAATTTTGGTACTTCACGTCTTGCCGATCTTCTGACATATGCAACAATTTTAGTCTTAGGAACGATAAGTCCCTTCCACATGTTTTTCGCGTAGTTCAAAATTTTCTTGAAGTTGTCTTAACCTGTTTTCTGACCTGACCATCGAACACGTACGGCATATCCTCGGTTCAACCTTGTGGAGTATGAACCAAAACTATTTGAGAAAAAAGGCGTCTTTTGTTTCGACTAGACATTTCTCAATCCTTTCACTTTTTAAGATTTA
>NW_019392938.1:162106-219965 GCF_000648675.2 Cimex lectularius | reverse complement strand
AGATATCGTGAGATGCGGTCGGGTGTGATGTAGGTTTCAGAAAAACATTTTCTTTATCGTGCCAACGTTTCGATCTTTTATTGAGATCATCTTCAGGGCTCAAAGTGTTTGTCTTCTGTGTAATTGTGCTATCCTTGTGTGTCGTGTTGAGAAAAAATTGAAATTTTATTTATGAAAATGAAAAAACTTAATTCCTGCTGCAAAGCCGTTTCAATGGAATTTTCGACTCTCTTCGATGGTGTACATTTTTTACATAAAAAGTAACCATCGATTGATCGATTGATTATCACGGTAGAACCTTACAAGAAAATTTTTGAACTTTTTTGTGTCACGTTTGTATGCAAATACATTCAACAACGATATTATTTGCCAATAGCCAGATACTTTTTTTTTCGTATTCTTTTAAAGTTTTCTTGCATTGATATTTTATAGTAGAGGGTCTTAAATGGTCAGCGTCCATTTCCTTATAAGTACACAGTTCACATATATACCTACGATACCAATTCTTCTTCTCTTCTTTCAAGGAGCCATTAAATAATATTTATGCCGAGCTAAGAAGTAGTTATTGAGCTTTTTGGGACCTCTTGTACAACCTTATTGGCTAGTAACCTATCAGCTCGCTCATTAACAACCAATTATTCTTCTACGAGCCAGGACCTCCGAGGGCCACCTATCTACCGTACTTATTGTCCGCTTTCTTATCATACACCAGACATATGTGTCCGGGTACAAAGACAATAACCACAGTTCTGCCGAGACGCTCCAATTCGTGGTATCCTCCAACAAGAGCACACCCAGAGGGTAGACGGAGGAACTGTCACTGACAGCAGTAACCGCGCTGAGGGAACGGCGCAGACAAGGTAAGTAAAGCCACCATCGTCTCGAATCACTTTCTATAATAAATAACAGCATTATTCTGTACATTCGCCGGCGTTAGGAGAGTGTGTGAAGACGAGGCGAAAAGTATATATAAGTATATCCAGTTAAGTTCCGAGAAATTTTCTCGGTAAAGGTGTAAGCGACGGACGGCGCAACGGCCGAACAATCTATCTATATTCTCTTGCTTCTCTCTAAGTGAGAAGAGAGTAGTCGGCGTAAGCGTGTCGCTACTTATTTTTGTGTAGGGGAAGGTGAAGTTCTACAATTCCATAAACATAGAGAGTATATTCTTAAACATTTATTTTAACACAATACCGTTTTTAAATGTAAACAACCACAACTAAATCTTAATTAATCTAATAAGTCAGCCGCAACTTTAAATCTGAGATGAGTCTATTAACAAAAGGACATCCCCAACGCGGTCGCCATCAATGTCCTCAGAGCCTCTCCGGTATCTCGATCGTCGATTTAATCCGATGAGTCGCAACGGCTGGTCCTCGCTGGCACTGGCTGAGTCCCCTCATTGAGTCCCAGACGGAGTGTGACTGCTTCTCTTCCGAATCGACTCCTGGAGTAGATTGTTCATTTCCTGAGGTGCGTCCTTGGCCTTGACTGACTGCTGTGAGCCCTTGAGCTTGACTCACTCGTTTGAGCCCTTGGTCTAGACTGACTTTTGATTTCCCAATCATCCCTTTTTGTACCATTTCTCTAAATCAAAAGTCGGGGGAGTTTCCACGCCGCAGGTGGACCGGCGAAGACATGTGTCGCGCACCTGGTTGACGAGACCTCTTTGTTGGTATGATATGGTAATAAGGACCTCTATGTAGGTTATTTATTTGGTCAGTTGCACAACTATTGCAACTTTATGTTTTATAGGTTTGTGGGAAACATCCTGTGGCTCCGTCTGGGTATGAGACACCCTTCAACTTTCTTAGTTATTTGACAAACTGTGCAATTATTGCAGGAGTACTTTTCCATGGTTTGTGAGAAACGTCAAATCGCTCCGGTCTCAGCTATGACACCCTTCGGCCAGCCGATTAACTATTACGGAGTTACGTTTCCCAGATTGGTGGGGTACGTCACGTTGGTTCCAGTCCGGGTGTTCGCCCCTACCGATTTATAGCTGTTTTTTTGTGGTCGTTTAAACTAATTTTTTGATGTTCTTATTTTAACAACTACAAACCTTTATGACGGGAACAGGCTAACAAAGGTATGGACGTAGAAGACGTTGTGGCTAACACGGCGAACTCGTCCCGGACGAGTATGGCCGGAAGGACCCAGGGCGAAGTCAGCTCGAGTACCGTTCCGAGCGTCCGGCTCTGACGTCGCTCGAATATTCAACCGTACTTGCCTCTAAGAATCGCACCCGAAAGTGGACATCCCGGTTTGGCCAGCAACCCCGCCGCATACTTGAGGATAGCTGCTCTTCCAGAAATTCAAGCGAAAAGAAATAAAATAATATGGAAAATGAAGTATTGCTATTCCTTACATGTACACTTTTATTCGGATGCTATAAAAGCTTATTCAATTTTTTAAAAAAATATTTCTAGAGATCACTAGAGATGACAGGTTGTTTAAACACCATTAGATACAGAAAAACCGGAAAATGTGTTAAAAAATTGTAAAAAAAATCGATATTTTTGGTCATGTCTCCCTATAAAAATGGGAGGGGCAACAAATAAATTTAATGATTATATATTGTGTGTGTGTGTGTGTGTGTGTGTGTATGCGCGCGTGCGCGTGCGTGGGTGTACGTGTGTGTATGTACGTGTGTGTGTGTGTGTGTGTGTGTGTGTGTGTGTGTGTGTGTGAGCGTGTGTGTGTGTGTGTGTGTGTGTGTGTGTGTGTGTGTGTAAACCATATATAAGATCTCTCAATGTGGTGTCAACTTTTCTACAAAAAAATTCATAATTTCTATTTTTTCAAAGAAAGGATGCTATATAACCTGACAGATTCTGATGCTCTAAGAGAAAAACGTAGACTAGAGCCTTTCGTTAAAACATCCATCATTTAGGGTCAAGCTTGGATTACAAGTTAATTATGTTCGAAAGTTGTAGAATACACACGGGAGTAGGTGCGTGGGAGTAGGCAATGGATCGTTTCCTAGCTTCTAGAAACTCGGAGCATGCCTCATTAACTTTAAAATAGTATAGTATAAATTTGCACCGCAACTCCTCAAGCAGTAAACGAAATGGCTTTTAATGTATAAATGGTTCAAATTTTGAACGATGTTTGAAACTTCTTGCCCCTCTTGTACATAATGTATAAGTCTGGAGATTGTTTACTTACATATAAATTGAAACATGGTTAAACCGTCAAACGATACTGGTGAATAAATGATAAACCGGCTCCGAAGGAGATTTACAGGGTTCACAGTACCTGCGGTAGTGATCGGAGGGAGGGAATCATGCGGTATTTCTTGAACCATAATAACTCAGGGACGCCACAGATCTATTTCATGTGATTATATCATGGGGTTAATGGGTGGGCTTGTTCTAGACATGTAAGTCTTTGGCCAATTCCTTTCTGTTGTAATTAACTGTAGTAATACCTTTTTTTTAAATTATCACCTGTTGGGTATTAATTGTCGCTTCAACACATGGAACATGCAATCGATATCTATCAGTACGTGATAAATTATAATATATACAAAATTCCTTCTATATTTCTATAATTAAAATCGATCAAGCATGAATCAGAAAGAGTAAACCTAATTATTGGGACAAAGAAAACAACTACGTCAACCGTATAAGAAATATTGCTAAATACTCCATCGGAAATATTTATACAAGGAGAAGCTACGAAAAGCTCATTTAAATTCACAAAACAATGAAATTCAGTTTCTTCGCCCTCAGAGGAATCATTTTACTGATTGGAAAAGGTTAGAAATTATATCAAAAGATGTCATGCATGTAATAAGATCCAAAATATTCTATGTCTCATTAATCTAGTGAACCAAAAGGCACTCAAACAATTAGGCAGCATACAAAGACTTACAAACCTAAGTATGGTGACAATGAAAACAACTCCGTCAACCGTATAAAAAATACTGCTAAATCTACCTCCATTGGAAATATTTATACAAGGAGAAGCTACGAAAAGCTCATTTAGGCTCAAAAAACAATCAAATTGGATGGGGACCTAACATTTCGGGCATAATGCAATAATAAATATGATCAGACACCGATTCCTAGAATTTCTATAGGACCACGGAAATATTATTTACAACATTACAAAGTCTCAAGAGACTACAAAGGAGAAAAAAATCTGGAGGACAATAATATGGTATACAGAAGGCTCAAAACGTAAGAAAGAACGGAATGAAAAGATTTATTTTTCTTTTATCTTCTTTTTCTTTGTAGGGGTTCACAAAATATGAGCAATCTAACTCATTACAGGAGAACACCATGATCTTTCAAGCTCAATACTTGTTCTTTAGATAATCTTAAAAGGGTTACACATACAAACCATCCTCATATGGTCAGACAGCCAAACAGATAGCAAAGCATTATAATATAATAGCATCACATCAAAATTCATCAGAGAATGCATCGTATGGAATAAACATAACAAAATACGACTGAACGATTACGATGGTTGATGGTTTTTATTAAGATCCTTCTCTAATCACGCAGGTGTGTTAAATGGGCTTCACTGGAATGAAAACAAAAGAAAGCCTCAATTTGCTTCTTATGCAACGGGAGCCACCCTGCCAAATTCAGAGGATGCACCGCCCACAAAGAGATGCAGGTGATAAGAAGATGGGAAGTGTTTACTTCAACGCACCTAACTATCAACTAATCCGGCCAACACAGGCTAGGCAATGCCACCCCGACCGGAACAATATCGTCCATACAGTGGACATATAGCTACGCCCAAGCTCTCACAGGCCAATCGTCTCCGCTAACCATCTCACTCTGCTTAAATCCCTTATCCTCCTGCATCCGCAGATTTAACACTTTCTCAATGAATCTCACTCCCTCATTAGTGTGTCTCCTTACTCACCACTGTAGTAGAGAAACTAATCCCACTCCTATCACGAGCCCTCCCTTAATCAATCCCTCCCATGGTCCTCTCACCATCTTTCTTTGGAATACAAATCGTCTTAACACCCGCAATAACGAACTTGACTTTCTGTTATAAGACAAGAGAATGGATATAGAATTAGGGAGACTTACTTGATTTCAAGATCAAACTTCTACATACGAAACTACAAGACATACAGAAACGACCATCCACTGACCCATTATTGTGGAGGTACTGCAAATTTGGTTGGTAGTCCCCTTACCCATTTCCTAATTTCTAGTCAACCGTCCTTACCTGTGCAACATACAATCATTAACCTCTCCTCCACTGTTGATAAACGCTCTAACTTACATGAAAAAGCTTTATAGCACCATTTTGAAGCCGATATGGACTTACGGACTGGAAGTGTGGGGTTCACCCAAACATTCTAATATCCTCCGCATTCAAAGAGCCCAATCCATAATTCTCAGAAAAATCCTTTATCCTCCCTTTTAAGTGTCCACATAACTACCCATACAGACGTAAAGATACCTTTTGATCAAAATGTAATCCACTCCCAATTTCATACAAACTTCCCAACCATCACAAATCCTCAACAAGAATTTTGTTGATTAAAAAGACAATAGCTGAGAGATCACTTTCCAGCGATAGTGACACTAACCTCAATTAAATAAAGAACACTTAGGACTTATATGGGTGGTTTCTCCACTCTTCCTTATTTAATTGTTTTATACACTCATTGTTACTTGGTAACCAATTGAGTGGTAGTTGTCATACCCTATAACTAAATTTTTAAAAAAGATGGTTTTATTATTGCTGCAATAGGAAAACTACAGCTCAGGCAGCTAGAAAGTTTGGCTATGTGGCGATGGCGCGATAATAACTGTCTATAAGTTTCTAAAGCGAAAAGGTTGGTGGTGGTCGTCCTCCGTTGTTGATGAAATTCATGCTTTTCTCCCGAATAACCCATCCGCAACGACACGAGACATGGCAGCAAAATTTAGCATATCTCATGGAAACGTTTTTCCCCTTGTTAGTGGCCTATTATCCATCATAAAGTGATCCGGACTTTATTTCTTTTTAAATAAAGTAAATAAAATTGATTAAGGAAATTGTTTTATATGCTATCTTCAAGTAAGACATTGTAACACTGTAACATTCTAACACTGTAACATTGTAACACAAAACATCTGAAATACTTAAAGTCAAAAACCGGATACTTGTATTTATTTGTTAATTTTTTTAATTTACAGTCCAAGCAGGTCAACAAGTTATCCAAGCGAAGGACAGTCAAATAACGTTTCCATAATAACTAGGTATAAAAATTAATAGTTACTCGAAACCTAAACACAGCATTAACACCTAACTTGTTCTTTACCTTTAAAATGTCGCTAATCCATTTACACTCTTTAGATAAAAATAAAGAAATTCAGTTCAATTTCATCATTTCAAGAGTCTTTGTCGAGTAAGTTATAATTTATTGAAAAAAATAAATCAGAGTAACAAATTAATTATTAATGTCTCGTATCTCTTAAAAACATGGTTTAAAGTCGACAAGATCTCGCCCGTGATGATGCTTTGTCCAAGGACGGACGTACATATTCCCAGTTCTGAGTGTGACGTGCTGTACCATCCACGATGGTCTACAGTTTTGGGCTACCGCAAGCCTCGATCTAAGAGAAGGTAGTGGTCGATAGCGATGTAAGAGGGCATCATTGAACTTCTTCCTTGATAGGTAGTCACCTCCAACCCGTCCGTAATACATGGTGAGCTCTAAAGCAGTCACCTGAAGACTTCGTGATAACAATCTAGAATAAATGTCCCATATTACGTTCTCTATAACTGGCATCAAGTAAAATGCGAGTTTTGCAAATCAATATCTCGCTTGGGCACTTGAACAATGGAGGCTGTTCTTTTCACGGATGAGTGCCGGTTTGGTTTGTGGAAATCAGATGACCGGGACTGTGTGTGGAGAAGTGGAGAATGCTTTGCTTCAAGTGCAATGCGCGAGTCAGAGCCTTTCAAAAACTCCTGTTTTTTATTGCAAACCATCTTAATTAAATAATTTTTCAAGTATAAACTCATGAATTTCTTATCTCGATAAATTTGGTTTACATTAAAATAAGTATAGCGTTATAACTTTAAAAGTACATATATTTTGAAATAAATAACAAAATACCAGTGTCCAGTTTTTTTAAGTTATTTTAAGCAGAAAGATGTGACAGATTTACAATGTAGGTTCTCTAAAAATGTCAAATTGTGTGAAATTATACTTTAAATGATAGATTCCAGATAAAATTTTCTAAATGGCTACATCTTTGTTTCTGCCTGCGACCTTTCTACGCATCGAGTCATGGAAATCTCCTCACCATAATGTACCATAATTTGAAGAGCGTATGGAAACTGAATATACAAAGACTTGTTACGTTTTATTAAAATGTCAAGGTCTCTCGGTTCTGCGATACATCCGAGGTGTGAACTGGTTTTCTTGTCAACCCTGTATATTTTATGAAGCGGTCTCAATCGTTTTTCGGATGTCAAGGTTGCAAAAGCGGACCGAGCTTTGGGTTTTTCTGTGGGTGAACGGTTACGCTGCCAGTTCTCGGGAAAGCGGCTGTTCTGCCCAAAAGGATATCCGCTTCGATACCAATTATTATACTGATCAACTAACCGACAACCTTGTGAACGGTGAATTATTCACAGAAACGAAGGAACACCATGAACAACAGGAAAATAATCACACAAATTTTCGCAGATTAATGAATGAACATGCCATTGCATAAACTCTCATGAAGTATGGACTTTCACAATATTTTCCGGTCAAAATGACCATGCAAAAAGAAAAATTCTGAAAATTTAATGCTCCTTCTAATAATGTAATTACTATATATAATTTATTTATATCTTACTTGTTATTACGCATTGTTTTAAGACAGCTGCATTGGGAGATGTTAAACATATTTTGTCTTATGTATAATCAAAATGAACAAAACCGTTCTTATACAATTTCATAAATTTGAAAATTGTGTAGGTTAGGATATTGTAAGGATTCTTATGGCTAATTTCAAAGAGCAAGTTTTTGTACAGTTATTGACCATAGTTTATTTTTATGCAAGGATTGATTTATTATTATTATGAAAAATTTACAATATTTTCCAAAATATTCCATAATTATTGGGTTGTACGGAAAAATGCAGGTTTTCGTGTTTTATTTCAATTACCCCTCTATATAATAAACTCTTTACGTTTAATTCTTTTGTATGTAATGTCAATACTTTAATCCTTTGCAAAACACCCTCAGCATATCGTCACTTCGGAATAATTCAGTATTTACTAAGATGCCAACGTGTTATTTTCGCTTAATTTCGTTTTCTGAGTTTAAACTAGGACGGAACGGTGCCCAACAACCAGAAACATTAAGTAATTCTGGGGCGATGACAGTGTGAGTGATAGCACAGTTCAGAGATGGTTTAAAAAAATTTGACAGGCTTTAGCCAAGTCAAAGATGGTCGTGGAAGGATTTTTTTCCCTGGATGATGTTCTGCTACCTTTGCTCGAAGAAAATCACTAAACAACTGTTCGAGAACTTGCAAGGAATCTTTCAGTTAGCAAATAGACCGTCGCTGACCACCTAACCTAGTTGGAAAGTCGAAAAAGCTCGACGTTGGGTTCCTCATACATTAAACGACCACCAAAAAAGTCGTGGCGAAGTTTATGCAACACTTCTTCGCCGAAAAAGAATTTCTGGATAAAATTGTTACTTGTGATGAAAAGTGGATTCTCTACGATAACAGCGGACGTTCTGGGCATTGGCTCAGCAAAGGAGAATCTGAACCATATTGACCCTTTTGAGAGCGTGATTTGGGCTGATTTTCTGCAGATTCTTGAATCCTGGCGAAACAACCGATGCCGCAATGTGTTGCTCTCCAATTGAAGCAACGCACCAGAAATTTGCATTATTGACGTAATCTTTGATCAATCATAAAAGTCCGATTCTGTTACAGGACAACGCTCGGCCCCATGTTTCACCTGTGACGACACGAAGACTTGTTTATGAGGTTCTGCCTCACCCTCATTAATCTTCAGACCTCACGCCCACCGACGACCATTTTTGAGACATTTGCAGAACATTTTACAACATAAAAAATTTATTGATCAAAAGTCGTTAGCAAATGAATTTACAGAATGCGTTAATAATAAAGTCTCAAAATTCTATTCTGAGGGTATAGAAAAGTTGCCATCACGTTGGGAGAAGTCTATTGTGAGGGATGGAGGTTATTTTAATTAATAAAAAATAGTTAAAATCATTTATTTAATTGTTTTGATTTCATAATCATAGACCTGCATGCTTTCCGGTCAACCTGATATAACAGGGATTTGCATGCATTTAAAATCATTCATCAATTTCTGTTTCAAAACTTTGTTAAAGAGAAATTTATCTTTTATCTTAAACGATTATCACCTAAAACCTGTCTTTAACAGTTTAAACGAAGTTTTAATACAACGTTAACCATTATAATTTATAAATGCATTACTTTCTAATAAGAATAAATACTGTGGGGGGCGTCGGTGGCCGCAAGGTTTAGTCTTCAAGACGGCGCTCATCCGCGTAAGGTAAAGGTCCCGGGTTCGAATCCAGCGGCCCTGCATTCGAACCCGACATGTTTACAAATTTTTTCAAAAACCCTAATTATAACCCTAATTATGCCAATTTGTGGACATTTTCAAGATTATTTTGTAAATTCACTAATTTTGTGGACCGCTTGACCAATTAATACATTACAATTAATTAAGCTTTTTAGCTGAGTTAAAAAAGTGAATGTCACGAGTGGGATTCGAACCCACGATCTTCGGCTAGATACGCCGCTGCTCTACCACTTGAGCTATCTTGATCTCGATCCACTCGGACATCAACTTCTTATCTCAACCCCACCTTTTGAGTTTCCCCTCCTTTTTTGCCATTTTTCAAATGTCGTGTAATCGGATTGGATTCTCGGCGACAAATGAAATGGCCACGGAGAGCTTTAGTGAAGTATACTTCATTTTTAATTAATTAAATTCACTAATTTCGTGGTCCGCTTGACCAATTAATACATTACAATTAATTAAGGTTTTTAGCTGAGATAAATTGAATCCCGCTCGTGCCATTCACTTTTTTATCTCAGCTAAAAACCTTAATTAATTGTAATTATTTTGTAAGATATATAGTTACATTATTCGTTGAATAAACTGTACAAATATGTATTCATAATATGTAATTGATATAGGCCTAGATGATGACCTTCTAGTTCGAAAGCTTGTAGTAACAATTGAATTTGCTTTTTCATCAAGACCATACCGTGATCCAGATTATTCTTGAATAAAAAAGGTCGATACATCTAAAATTTGTAACAAGGATGTATATATGTGGCGGTTGTTGTCCGCACAATATCGCTTCCCTCTCCAAGGCGAGAATACCTGTAAGGATAAAGAAGATATCAAATGTTCTGCCGCCTTATTGCATTCCGTTTTTAATTAAAACTCAAATCCTCACGCGTTGTGTTATAACTGGTAGTACCATCATTAAATTGCCTAACCTCTATTAGATAGTTTGTGTTTATTCACTATGGTTTAATTCACTGATGCTTTTAGAAACACATGCAGGTCCAATTTTCTTTAATTTATTAATCAACAAATTATTTATATTAATTATTGTTCTATTCAATCGTTGTGGAAATTCTTAAAAGAGTAAACACTAAGATGGCAGAAACACTGTAAGAGCAACTAATTTTTAAGAGCAACGGCGCGGCGCGCGCCCTAAACTCACTGGATTCTGAAAAACAAAGCGAAATGATAGTAGTAGAATACGTTGATCGGTAACGACCAAATTACAGATTCATCACCCTGCAGATCACACATAAAACAACATATAACATTAGTTATAGAGAGTAAATAGAGTTATTAAACTCTAATTCTTACTTCTCTGATCTGAGAATAGTTTTATTCGAGAGCAAGGCTATGTCACAATGGTCTTTCTTCCACCTTTTTTATAGGTGAAAATTTTCATTAAATTTTCATTTTTACAACCCAAAAGCAAATATTCTAGTGAGCTCGAGTATTATCAACCTGGGCAGATACTCTAAACAACCTAAAAAAAAATCATTTTTGATCTATAAATAATGGCGAAGTTTCTAACGTCTTCAAAACCGAGTTTGAAATGGGTTTCACCATAACACCGAATGGACTTGGTGAATCTGCACATCGAGATGTGAGTAATTTTGAAAAACTTAAAATTCATAATTCCAACAAGGTTGACACGGATATTTATTTTTGGGCGAAATCCCGTTTATGTGTCCGCTATGTACAGAATGTTAGCTCAATTTATCCAATTTAATTGAAATGTGATTTCTTTAGCTCCATATAGAAAATGTGTAGAAAACACGGCAGCGTATATTGTATTGTATTCTGATACATATTTCGTTTTGTGTTCAATTTTGTGAACATTTAGAGTGAATGTTTGTACCAGTGTGACAAGGCGGATGGTGGAATATTGAGAATGCCACCACCCTGGTTGAGTGATTTGTATCTAAACAAGAAAGAATATATGGGTGATAATTTTTTATTTTTTTTAATTTGTCAATTGTTTAAAATTAAGTCAAGAATAAATTATCACAGTTGTTCATGTCAAACCCTGCGGTATGTACAATGTTCATGTATGTACGAGAGCTTACCAAAAATTGTAAAAATTGATTACTAAAGTATTATCTGGAACAAGGAACAGACAGTAAAAAATGGCAACTGCAAATCAACTGACGTGTTCTGGTTTCTGACAGCCTCTATGACTTCATTTGTCATAAGAATCCTATACAGATATAACTAAATGCGCGTAATAAAATAATACATCCATATAATAATTTTGCTGATTTTTTTCTGCAAAATTTAACCTAGAATACGTCTATTAAATAATGACGCTTTACAGCAAATGCGGAGACCGGTTTTGACGTCAAAAACCTGTCAAACGGCCTCCATATCATTTTACAAATTACATTTTAAGATCAATGGAAAATTCTAACCAGGTACGAACTATAGGCAGAGAAGCATTTAGCGATTTACGTTAATGTAAAACTTAAAGGACAAAAACCTTGTATGCCGGTTGGGTTCAATTTTGTAATACACAAAACGTTGGTTTTAAAATATTAAATTTTATTTGGTTAGACTAAAACAAACTTTAAACAGAAATAGTAAACAGGACGTTATTCACTTTTTACAGTTCTGTAAGTGTAAATCATCATAAAACTTTATAATGGAGTGAAATAAAAAACCAGATTAGTTTAATCGACTTAAAAGCAATCCATGATGGATAGCAATCACAGGTACGTGATCAGCGTAAAACAAAATTTTTCTCGTACATTTCACAAAACACATTAATTGACAAAAACTTTACAAAACAGGCGGAAAAAAACATTTCCACCACAAAATCCGTAGAACGTAACGAGTTGGTGAGGGCTGCCTCATTGTTCATTCCATGTGAAATGCTATTAACAAAACCCATACTTGAACATCGTAAAATTAGCATTACAAGCCTTGTCATAAACTTGAAACCTGCTTTCAGACAAAGCCGCCATCATTATTACTGCTTTATTTAAAATAATTCAATGAATTCAGATCAGTTTTATTTCATGTTACTTTAGTTCACACAAGTGTTCCTGCACTACTAAAATATTTAAAAATTAAAAAGTTGGTAGATTTTGAAAGAAGAGCATTTTGTCGAGATTTTTAGTGATAAAGAGATTGTCTTTTCATTTTGTTTATTATGCAACAATTTTGTAAACAAATAAGCGCGAATTTTAAGAAGTTAGAGAACTAAATCAATTTAATAAATAAAATTTGGAGCTGTAGCAAATGAGAGGTCAAATAAATTGGGCTTACCTTGGGGCGGCGTATAAACGTGCTACAGCGGGGTTCATTTAACCTCAAGAACAAGTAGGCAATGTTAAAAATTTAGAACTATCATGATGTAGTTAGATATTGATATTTGAGTCAATTGCAGCTCTTGCACAGTAAAACGTTCTTTGTTCAGTTTTCTCTTCCACTTTTTACACCAGTCTTTTTACCGGCCTTCTAAACCAGCCCCTAAAAGCACAAACTAATCTTGGATGTTGGTAGTTGTTACTTGGATAGCATTTGGGTCAATAAACAAACGTTTGGTACCATCCACAGAGGTGGTGTTAGAATATATAGAAAAGTTTTGGTGTAATGTCTGGGTACTCGTAGACGCAAGTCAATCTGAACTAGCAGTAACTTAATAGTATTTACACTTTTTGTTAATGATGGTTGTAAACAGCAAATTCTGAGAGTAGAACCATCATTTATAAAAAGTAAATCTATTTACTACTCACCTCACCTTTGCTATTTCTATTAATGCGTTTAATCCTGTTGAAGATTCCTTGATGACAGACCCAAACGACTGGCCCACATCCAGGTACACTTCTATGTTCTTCATGAACACTGTATACATTTTATTCCTTCCATATTGCCCTCCACTTTTTACATTAATTTTCATTAACCAAAGGTTTTCTTGGTTGTAGGAGGTCCCTTAGATAGAATTTGGGTTGGAAGGCAAAACCCGAATATTAGGATGAGTTGGAGAGTTTACAGTATAAATGGCTTAAAGGGTGGGACGGAGAATGCAGCTTTGTGAACTGCAGTTTTGTATTGGTCTAACAGCACAGTACTCGTTGTCCCACAGCATCTTGCAACAACAGTGAGTTAAAAAATGACGGTAATAATGTGTGGGTAGAAAGCTTTTACGTTTATAAATGATGCCTGGGTGCCCTATCAAATGCATGGGCCACATCCACGTACCCATGCAATACTCTTTGTTGTTTTCTTGAGTGGAGGAATATAGTCAAAACTCTGAAACCTTAATGGATTTATGGGGACAGAAGCGGAATTGGTAAGAAATAATGATTTTATTTCAATCTAGTATGAGTATCAAATTGTTAAAATGAGCCCTTTCTAAAGTTTTGGCCATTACAGAAAGAAGATTTACGGTCACTGTCAGTGACCTTTAGGTATGAGATTGACGTCGGAATTCCATCCTTTAATCATAATTATAATATTTTGTCGTTTAAAAAATTAATTTCAAGCACAATTCTTTTGTTCCATCTCAAGAATCTTTATTGCCTGATTTTCCTCAAAATGCTCAGTCAGTTTCCAGGTTTAGGAGCATCAAATATTACAGTTCGTAAAAGACGATAGCATTTATAGCTGCTGTGGTTTACGGTTAGTTAAGTTTTAATTGGCAAGCATAAAACCCTTCTATTTTATTTTTGCCAGCAGTTTACAGAAATCGATTTTGTCATAAAAATTTCACTATTTACTGTCAAGGCAGAAGGTAGCAGGAGGGGTTTTATTTATTTTCCGCCGTTGTAAAGAGAATGAGGTTTCAACAATCAATTTTTCATTTGCTCGAAGTAATGTTCCATATTTTAATTCAAAAATAAATTAAGTTAATTCCATTTTGTTGATTAAATAAGAATCTTGGCTTTTTAAATGTATTACAAGTTGCCTGCCAACTATCAATAAATATGATAAATTAATAGAACTAGGTGTGATTTTTATTAATATATTCGAGAACACTTTTCGTGTTAGCTCTAATAGCCTTGCCTATAAACAAACCTCTTTTTTTATCGAACCAAACTTTTAAATTTCGCTTTCTTATTGAAGAAACTTCCATGATATTTTCACCTCTGGACGTCAATCCTTGTTTAATTTTTTATTTTTATTTGTTAACTGTATGGGACCGGGCCCTATTGATATGCGGCTTCTCGTATTGTGGAAAAAACAGCAGGCTGGAGAGGTAATTCAATCCGAATCTGTTAAAGAAAGGTCAAGATCATCCAGAAACTGGTTTGGGCAGAAGAGCTTGGTGCCCATCAGTCAATAAGACTTAGTATAATTCTTCCCATAATGGAAGGATTGACGTCGAACTACTGTTGCTGATTAAAGTCAAGTCACATTACATTACTTTTTTTCCCAAATTGTCCATGGGCTATTATGGGATTCGAACCCAGAACCGATAACGTGGCAAATAGTCAGTCGGATGCCCTAACCACTCGGCCCCTACTTCTCCGAATATGATTGATATAGCAGTGTATGCTAGTTATTCATCCTATGTAAATAGCAAGTGTTCTTGAATTTTGTACACCATTAAGTTGTCTTATAATAAGGCAAATTAGATTATTAGATGGGGATTTTTTTGGATACCCATAAATATAATCCAAAAACTCATTGTTTTTTTTAGTGTGTTAGAGAGTTCATTTAACAGGAGACGATAGTAAAGTGAGGTATACAAAGACGTTAGTAAAATTACAGTAGTTGCGTTAAAATTATTTTTTATTAAAAATTAATATTGTACTACATTAATTTCTATTATATTTGTTGGGGCTTCGGCGACCTCAAGTTATGGTCGAGGTATATCTTTACCCCGCGGTTCGAACAAAGGGAAAATAAAAGAGAATGCTGGATAAGTTTCTGCTTTTATTTCACACAAAAATACTTGTAGAAGTAGAATGACAAAATTAAATGGCTTACTCGCACAAACTACNAATAAAATGAAGTAAAAAATTAAAGAAAAATCTACAAAAACACAAATGAAAAAAACAAAAAAAAACAATCGACTTGCGTGTTCTGGGGTACCCCTATTTAGCCGGCGAAATGTAAGTCAGGCGACGCGTTGACGCGGCGGCAGGCGTTCAGCAGCAAAAGGCAGATGCGGGCAGCAATAGGTCAAGCAGTAGTTCCGACCGAGGCTCGAGCGTAAGTAAAAAGTAAAACTCCGAGTCATGTCAACAATCCTGTTATCGGCGAGTTAATTCCGTTGTTGTCAACATGCCGATCACCGCGGCTCGGCCCGAAAGCGTACGGCCGTAACAATATTATTAAAATTTTAATATTAACTGAATACTGCGAATGAGAGATCCAATAACCTAGATAAACACTATTTTTTTGTGTTTTTCTTTTAGACAATAAATAGGAGAAAAGTTTATATGTGCTGTTTGTGGTTCCTTAAATTGAGGTCATGATATCTGTAGAAAATGAGGTGTAAATATTTGTGTACATGATGGCCTCAACAGGAGGTTTGTGATTGAACAAGCGGAGGGTTGAAATAAATTGTGCTAGCCTCCCTAAGACCACTGGGATTAATAATTAACTCATTGTACGTAACGTCTTAAGTTTTCAAAGCATTTTCCTTTTATTGTGCTCGCGGGAAAATAATTTGCTCCTTTTGGGAAACTTTTTATTTCCCTCAACTCCCTGTATATGAAAAACGTAGTCATTAAACGCAAAACAGTTTTGAAAGATTCTTCTTAATTACTAGAGAAATTAAACTATATTTAAACTCAAATTTGTATTGTAAAAAGGCTAAGAAAGAAAAACAAAAATTAAAACAATATTCTTAGCCACTATTCACCAAAAATTTGTGTTGTTTTGATAATGTTTGTATTGATCTAAAGGTGCTGTCTTTCAAACAAGGTTACTGAGGCCCCGCGAACATTTCTCTTATTCGACCCGACAACAAAACACGTAGAAAACTTCTACATTTCTAGCATTGGGCTCCTTTCTATGGTAGTTGCAATTACTTGGTCGAGAGTTAGTTGAGAACATGATTTAACATAATTGTAGTATAGGATGGGGATATCTTTGGAATAAAACATAAGTAAGTTTTGACTCATGACTTCAATATTCCCTTCGTTCAAGGTTTGATCTTTCCCGCTTTCTGAAGTTCCACTGTAAGCTCACTCCCTCTCTCTCACTCCCTCTCACTCTCTCTCTCTCTCTCACTCCCTCTCACTCTCTGTCTCTCTGTCTCTCTCTCTCTCTCTCTCTCGCTCTCTCGCTCTCACTCTGGTGTTCTTTGTGAGTGTTCTTTATTATTACTGTTTTCCGTAAATTCTTACTATTGGTATACTATTTATATTGTGTTATGTGTTTATGTCAATTTATTTCATTGTATGTTAACGTTTAACTTTCATTAATTCAAATGCCGGGTTTATAAAAAAAAATTGAGACCTTATTGTTATTCTGTTAATCTGAACACTCTACTCCCAGAATACATTATTCTCTTTTTCCCTTTCTCTCTCTCTCTCTCTCTCTCTCTCTCTCTCTCTCTCTCTNTCCGTTCAAGCCTTCTGACAATCTCTCATCGTCTTATACAACTTTGGACCACAGACCTACCTGCCCCCTAATTTGTCAGCATCGAGTTTGCCAGCATAGGCTGATTTCTCTAAACGTGTATCCTCCAGGAGAGGTTCTGAATTGTAGAAGGCACATCTTTACGCAATTAAGGTTAGGCTATGCGATGTCGAAACACAGACGCTTTTGTGCCCACGTTTGTGTCCGGCATGTAGAGAAAGGTAACTCGATTTGTCTCCGGCCTAATTGGCTATCATCCCTTGGTTCCATATAGAAAGTGTAGGCTAGAATGGGCCAGTCCGCCGTTTCCTACAGTTGCAACTGGAGATGGGTAGGAAAGGTAAATTTGGGAGACATTTGCAGGTGATGAGAGCAATATTTTATGGAGTTAGGGATGTAAGACTGTAACAGCAAATAAGTGAAGTAAGTTGCTTAAGCCCTTCAATGACTTCAGAAATGGTATAATGTGAGCTTATTGGGCATGGAAACTACCTGACAACTGTTTTATGTTTAGGGAGGCAAAGGGAAGCTGTGGCATCAAATACAGAGGTTTAGTCCGCTTGTTACACCATGAATCAACGTTCGACGAACTAACTTGTAGTAATTTTTCCCTCTATAAATCATGACAGAAGCACAACAATGCACGGTTGAAATAATTTTACTTGGAAACTTTTCTAAGCAGCTTGTTCTGAATTAAGTAAATAAGCCTTCCTCGCAGATTCATCATTTCCTATTTCTATTTTGAAATCGCGGCTCCGTCTGGTCGATGGTTAAGAAAATATAATTTGTATCTTATAATTAACTTTTTTCTAACGATACAACTTCTCTTCTTCCAGCCATCAACTACACCCTCCATCAAGATTTGATTAATTTGTAGCTCAATCATTAAAATGTACACCCCCTGTCCATTAGCAAAATTAATTGCACGCCTTCAAACCTCATCGACAATTTGGAAGAAAAGAGTTTGCTTAATGAGTTATTACCAGGTACGTTTTATAACGGTATTTAAACATAGAAATAATTCGTTGTTTTACAAAATTTATTTTCGCCTACAATTTTTTTTTATCGCCCAAGAATATCCAATTGGCGTTTCCTGTACTCCCATTCACTTTTTTACCGTTAATTGCAATTTTGCATCTGATATTGTTAATTATGTTGCTCAAAAGAAAAGAAAATGTAGTCGGACGCTGAGAAGGTTCATTATCACTTATCAACATAAAATGATGTAGCGAGAGGGTAGGCCAGTGTAGTTTGCCACATTCAGAGAAACAGAGTTTCGTTCGAATTAAACTTCGGAAGAAAATACTCCTTATACTCGTCAAGAAGTAGTTATTCACATCTAAAAATCTTACTTTTGCAGAAGGATTGCTAACAATGCCATCTTGGTGTCCCTTAATAGCACACTCATTATGACAGAAATTTCAAACGTATCATTTCAACAAATTGTTTAATTTCACTCTGAATTGTTTGTTATAAAAGTACAACTCAGAAATATATTTCATCAGAAATATTATTTTAAATGCGTCTTCTTAAACTTCACTTCATCAAAGCACACATATAAGTGCTACGTTTTCAATTGCATGTATGCAGTCCCTCATAATTCCTGTTTGAGTTCAGTATTCAGCATCTTGCATACAATCTAATACCCGTGTATATTAGTTACATAAAGCAATAAAAAGACGCTTTCATTTGTTAATAATGTCAATGGGGATAAAGCTTGCTGCGTCAATTCTTACAAAGCGATGACTCTTTCCCGTAATTAACCAAATGTTAATAAAAGAGCGCCCATAAATGTGAATTTTTATCGACGGTTAATGAATGTAATTTATGTTTCAAAACGGTTTGGTTTGTTTAGGTATAAATTATAGTTTGTATATAGCCAAAATGCCAATGAAAACCACCAGGTGGCACCTTGGTTCGATTTAAATTCTAATTGCACATCTGTACTTATCGTTTTACAAATTTACGGCAATTCAGCATCGTCTACGGAATCACTTATTCGTTGCATAAACCTCTAGGATCTTTGAAATTTTTGAAAATTTATCCCCCTCATCAGTACCATACAAGCAATAATTCATAATATTGTAAGTAGCTGCTAATTATTTTGATAACCGTGTACATACATTTTTATTTATTTATTACATACAATACATTTTTTAAAGCTTGGCAAGGGAACTATGGGTTTTATATTTCAGCTCACAACGCAATCAGTTTCTAGATTCAAATCCACTCACACTTTCAATCTCTCTTAATACATTTTTTCTTATACATATCATTCACTCAGTTAGCTGATATTCCTCCATAACCCTCCACACAATTAACTAATTTAATTGACAGTTGATGAGGTACTCAATGTTCCACCATAGGCCTTCTCAAACAATACATTCACGCCAATAAATACATTCACTCTCAACACAAAGTAGTGTACACAAAATAATACAAAGATCCGTACTGTATACAATAAAACAGTACTGTTGCTTTCAAAAATCGAAATAGGGGACCAAATAAACGCTGCTGTGCTCAAGCACCATTCCTACACGCTCACATAAATAGAGAATCTGGTGATGATGGCCTTTTTCTATTAGTCATATCCTCCGAGGCCCACCTAACGACACTGCTGTTGATACGTGAGACCTTCTGTGACGATTGCAAAAATTAATATCTTCAAAATGGTGATATGCATTTTTTGTGGGTTAAATGCTTCTAAAATATATGGCGTCAACTTAGGTACTAGTGTACTCTTTATCTTTATCAATAACGAACAGAGTTTTGTTTCCAGTACTGTCCAAACTTCAGGGATATCAGTCTGCAAGAAGGGCCATATTTATAATGTGGTTGCCAAACCCATGGTATTATATTCATGTCCTGTATGGAGTCTCACCTGCAAATCAAATATGTTAAAAATTCGAAGAACGCAGAAAAAGTTTTTAAGGCTAGTGACAACATCTCTGACAACGGACCAGGATAGAGTAACTTCATGAAGAGTCCGAAATTTCTTGGATCTATGATACGGTGAAGACCCACACCAAAACATTTTATTGTAAGCTTGCCTCAAGCGAAAATCTCCTCTGACGATCCATAGGAAAGTACGACACCTTGATTTAATGTAAGCATAAACGGACAAAAGGGATTCTGTGGGAAATAATTTGTATACGTAATATTTATTCAGAATATATTTATTTTTTCATTGACAATTTTATTTATTTATTTATTGACCTATTTATCTCTTTAGTTATTAATTGTTGCTTTCTTATAAATGTACATATTCACTTATTCCCAATTTATCTATATATTTAGTTATAATTTACGTACGTATTTACCTATTTATTTATAAATTATTTAAATCTGTTATGTACAAGCTATCTGGCTTCCACCTAAATAATTCTTAATTTGTTACTATAATTTATTAATTTATACAACGCTGAATTACAAGTGTCAGCGGGTTTTTCTCTGATTTTCCCCGCTAATTGTACTGCCAGCAAGGAAAATAATGTAAAAAAGCCATAGTCATACACAATTATAATAACACACAAGGTTATAAAGAGCAGCTGTCTTTTGCACTTCAATTTAAAAGGGTCAGGATGCATATTGTGATTTTGTGATCATTGGTGGTCACTATTTTATAATATGAAAAACTAATTTTGATTACCTTTTCTATTTGTTTTAAGAAAATGATAAAAATATTTAGTGAAATTAAAACTATTTTAGATCATTGAATAAATTTAGAAACTGGTTGTTCAAAAATTGTTTCATCAAAATGGTGCATTATCACCACAAGAAATTTGTTCTATGTGACCTATTTCGTTACCTTATTTACCTAGTTCGTTCGATATTTTTGTTTCTAGCATGTTTTTATAATAAGTTATATATTATTTATTATAACAGCAAATCAAACGCACTGATCGACATTGTCAAAAAAATCAGAATGTTTCATATTTATTGCTAATAACGGAAATTTCTGGGTTAAAAAGAAGTAAGCACCATCTGACTGTCGGGAAGGAGGAATTGAATTCGTTCAATGAAATCAGTTTCTGTAGCTGTGTAGCTGCTGCGATCTAGCAACTGGTGCAGAAACCAGCTGAACCATGAATTACTTTCTACTACAAACGATAGCCACGCTACTCTCATCAATAAACGCATGGCCGGCCCGGGGCTCTTCATTCATTTCATTCATAATCGCATTCGTTGAACCTGGAAGAGGTAACACCATAAGGGAAAAAAGGGTCACTTTGTCAGGAGTATCGACCCTTTTCTACCCTTAATTATTTTTATATGAGAATGGACTAGAGGTGAGAATCTAACAGAAGCGAAGTCAGAACAGAACTCTTGCCCTTGGGTTGTCCATTTTTTTAGCAACTGACGAATTGAGTACAATATACAAGTGTATAACCAGCCAAAATGAAATGATCTAGAAAAACAGCGGTTATAAATTAAAATAATCAGAACGTCACTGAAATTATATGTTAAGAGGAAAGACTTTATTTTAGTTTTCAGCTAGCGACAGAGAAAGTTGTATCTTTCTAACCAAAAAGATTTGAGTTATATATATAACATGCAAATACATTATAATTGGTTTTTTGATTAATTCTACAATTTGTCTAGACTTCGAATGGTTTCAGTTCGATGTAAATATCGTCATTTACATCTCGATTTTATTGGCATCAGTCTTAATAATATAATTGTATATAAAAAAAATCAGGGGCAAGTCATATTTGAAAGACAGAAAAACACTAAGTCAAGTGACAATTTTTCCCTGGACAATCTCAAAGAGTGGCCACTTTTACACTCAAAGTTAATTAACAATATCCGCACTTCTCACGCAGTGAAATGTCTCCTCCATGCTCAGAATTCCTCTAGATTTTTGCTCTATAAGGACCTTAATATCAGTCAACCTTTCTTGAACATAGCGCAAGATTCTAAAATTCCGTCCATTCCGCTAGCTCGCTGGTTTTTCAAAATTAGGTGCGAGTTACTGTACCTCAATTATAACCCCACAAGAGTCAATAGTTCCGATAGGTGCTCTCTCTGCAACAGGCAGGCTCGAGAAGACTTTCCATTTTCTAGCAGAATGCCCGGTTTTAGCTGAGTTCCGAGCACGGCATATAGGCATATAGGTTGACGAGAGAGCACCTAATCTCTTTATTGAACAACCCCGAGTCTTTAAATCTGGTAAAGTTTGCGATGGAAGCCTGGAACTACAGGAAAACGCTTGTTTTTATTTCAACTATTAAATGTTTACTGTATATATCAGAGACACCCTGGTTATTTATATGTGCATAAATAGATATGTTGTTATTTTAGTTTATTTATATAGTTTTTTCTCTCTCTTTTGTTTATTCCTTAAGAAGAAATATGTTCCTTGTTTATTAAAAATGTATAGTCCGACTCCGGCAGACGGTTGATAACCATTGCCGAAATGTGCTTTTTGATTATGTACAATTTTTTTACTCTCTTTTGTTTATCTAATAAAGTACTTTTTCATTCATTCATTCATTCACTAAGTCAAATTCCACTAAATCACTTTAAAATTTTATTCCAATGATTAACACGTTGTCTACCAACTTAACATATTAAAAATTATAGAATTGACTCGCCACCGAACAAAATTGACGTTCTTGTCCCACAAGGATCCAACATTGTTGAATATTTTTTAAAAATGTTTTTAAGAATTGCACACTATCAAACTATTTCTAATGATTTACACAGTTACCAATCATAAACATCTATTTACAATATTAAGAAAATGATTCGCCAGAAAATTGACTCTAGAGTACCACAAGGATCAGTTCTAGGTCCAACCTTGTTCACCATTTTTATAAGCGCACTCCCTACACTTGCCCGCCTAGTTGCACACTTGTATTGATGTATGCATGGTATGCTGCGCTCTACCATCCACGATACTCTACAGCGGTTTAGGTCCACCGGAATTCTCGATAGATGAGACAGTAGTGGTCGACCGCGATGCACGCTAGGGACAATCGTTTCATTGTTCTTACCATACTATGGAACCTTCATTTACGGCTTCTATGATAGATAGTCTTTAACGAAGGAGCAAACGGTCCTTAATGTAAGGGGGAGTATTAAAAAGTCATCAGAAGGATTCTTAATAATAGTCTAAAGATGTCCCGCATTACATTCTCTACTACTGGAGAGACATTTATTTGCAAATCAGCATATTGCTTGGACACTTAAACAACGGGGGCTGTACTCTTCACGGATGAGTGCCGTTTGGTTAGTGGAAATCAGATGACCGGGACTGTGTGTGGAGAAGTGGAGAATGCTTTGTTTCATGTGTCATGCTTTAGACACCGCCTGAATACCGAACTGATTATCATACAGAATGGATCCCTGGCTGCACTAAGATATATTGACGAAGTTCTTCCAAAAGTTGTGGTTCAATTCGCTTCATTTACTGAGGAAAACTTAATGCTCGATAATGCTTGACCGCATGTAACTCGAGTTGTGACCATTACTTGGAATTGTAGTGGTTATCTCAACGAATTTTCCAGAAAGTTTAGGTCAGAGAGTTCGCTGCCCGCAACACGCGTTGAACAAATCAAATCGCTCTTGTTGAAGAATGGTAGATGCCCATATTATTTAGGCTCTCAGGGATACCAGAGGAGATAATTCAAAATCGCAAAAATATGAAACATTTACATTTCCAGCAGCTATTCAATAACAGCTATATGTTATTTAAACGTGCAAGTATTATTTGTCATAACATGTCAAGGTTATTTTCTCAAAGATTTCTGTAATTCAATAGCTAGAAGCTGGTTCAAAACAAAATGAAATATTTTTACTCTGTTATCAACGAATAAATCATAAACATGAAAACCAATAAATCGATTAACATCAAGATCACATAAAACATTTCCTAGCGTACTAAACAATTGTATTTTTAATTTTTACTTGCCTTTTCAAAACTTAAAGCTATTTAACAACGTCAGTAATAAAAATCTCTTTAATGCTGTATGGTTGATTAGATTGAGGCTCATTTTCTTTGTTTTTATTATATTGCGAAATAACGAGAATTAAACTTGATGGACATTTTTACGTATGTACTTTAAAAATAAATAATAATTTTGGAATCCAACGTGCTGATGATAAATAATAAAGGTAAGTAAAAGGCTTTCGAATTTATCAATTAAAATACAGATATTTTTCATTTTACCAACACAGCAAATATATTTCATAGTGGCTGTACTTTAATTAAATAATAATTGAAAAGTCGTAAATAAAAAAGTGAAGCAATTCCTGTAATATTAAAGGGCTTAACGTCCGCCTACGTGATATCAAACCATTTTTCATTATTTTTTCTTTTACTTTTACCCAAACAAAATTCCATGGGCCATGCCCGGATTCGAACTGTAGCGTGGCAAATCGAGTCGAACGCCTTAACCACTTGGCTACCACGGTTATTTAACGCTGTGTTTATGTTATTTTAATTTCTTTACTCACTTTTTGTTTATTACTTTAAAGTACACACAGGTCGCTGCAACGGCTTAGGCGTTGACCCGGCCCTCATCCCTACAGCAACCCTGCATTCAAAATACTCACAAATGCGTTTTGCTTGCATAAAGACCGGCACCCCGAGGGTTCATATGACCTCATAGTTGAAATACCCTCGTAAATAAAAGAAAAAAAAATGCTTACGACTTTAGAGAAACCGCGGTAACATAGTTGTTAGGGCGTCCGACGCTAGGTTCTATGTTTGAATTCAAGAAATGCTTTTGAAATTTAATATAAAAATTATTAGATAAAACTGGCTCTACGACGAGGAGTTGGACTTTAATAAAACTTTCTTGAGGACAACCACCTCTGGACCCACCCTCCAAACCATCGCGGTGCGACCCAATGAAGCGAAAACAGCACTAAGTATAGGTAAAGAAATCGTCGCAGCGTCAGTGAATCGGGTCGTCCATAAAGCTCTTGAACAAAATAGATTGGAGGATCACTGACTATCTAAGAAGATTCCAACCTGACTCAGCTTCCGTTGGTACACGGCCCATACTATTGGGCTATAGCCTAGGACTGGTGGAGGAAACTATAGATGTTATCAATAGGATCTCTTTCAGGTTTGAGAATAAGGTGACCCTTATTTGGATACCAGCACATAAAGGACACCATGGCAATGAAAAGGCGGATGGCCTAGCCAAAGAAGGTTCTAATACTACGTTTGTCGGGCCACAACCGGTTTTACCTCACTCTATGAGCACAGCGAAAGAAAGTATCAATAACTGAGGCATGAAACAATTCCTTAGGGAGTGGAATTTATCCCTCGGACACAGGCAATCGAAAGAGTTCGTTAAGGCGATCAAACCAGCAGAATCGAAATGGCTATTCTCTATCTCAAGGAAGGGAATTAGGAGGCTAATAGGTATTCTGACGGGCCACTGCCCACTGAGAAGACACCTCTTCGTAATGGGTATCCTACCAGATCCTTTTTGCCGTTTTTGCGAAATAAAAGAAGAACCGGCAAGGCACCTCGCAGAGTGTGATAGGTATGCTAGGTCTAGATTTGAAATCNATAGCCCGATTATGTGACCGGCATGTAGAGAAAGTGCTATGCACGTACCTCCTAATTGAAGTAGGACATTCCTTGGCTTCGTATAAAAAAAATCAAAACAAGGAGGAATGCAACTAAATATGAGAATTATGCTTGACCACTTCAGATTGTACTTAGCTCCCTGTTCCGAATTAATGGAGGAAAATGCCTTTTTTATTGTATAAAGTACTGGATTTAAGTACTAGTTTTGTTTTCCTTTTATGTACATTGAAAGCGAATGTATTTATAATTGTGAATGAGTTGCTTCGATGGCGGAATTCAAGTACTTCATCGATCTTAATTAGTGTGTATAGTTATAGTATGTGCAAAGGGTGATCAAGTACTCGATATTTTTTGAACACTCTAAGTGAGGGAGGGAATTGTACGTAGTTAAAAAATAATGAATTTAAGAATGAGTGAAATATTTACTGCGTTTAGGTACATGCGTGGGTGCTGATATTCCCTTGTTGTTGATACTCCCTCAAGTGATCAGTGTATCAAATGTAGAATTGAGCTTATATAAATTATTAAAAACAATTTTTACACAAAAACTGAATCGAGACCTTGTAACCGAGAGAAGAAAAAGTCAGGATCTATAAGGAAAGCCTAACACTAGATAAAATGACAGACTACTCGTTATGGAAGGGTATTAAAAAAATTAAAAACCTATTACCCATGTACCACCAATAAAAAATGTGAATGGGCACGAAACAACCATTACAAAGCCATATGTTTTTGCATTACCTAGAGCTAGTATTTATTTCAAATAGAACCCCATCTACTGCATTTTGTGATATCATCCTACTTCCAAATGAAGAAGCAGTTCAGTTTATTGTTCGAAAGGATTGGCTCTTAAATTAAAACCATGTATACCCTCAATGTTCCAGGATTTTAACTTAACCTAACAGGAGAAATCATTTCGGGCCGCCTTTAAGTGCACAAACGGATATTTCATGTGGTTTTCACAAGAAACCTTCAAAACAAAATCCCTGCTATTGTTGATAACAATAGAAATGTTACGAGAAATATTACAGTGTGTTAGTCATGATTTTTCTTCCTCCAACCTAAAACCATTTGACAAGATTTGCCTAATTTACTTGCTTTGGATAAAAATGAGCGAGGGAAAAACCTTAATTCCTTAAAGCTTCTCTTGGATAAGGAGCATTTTCCGTTTAATATGGCTTTCGTTTTAAGAATAATATCCTTAAAATTACAAAATTGTGGTAAAACAATATTATCTGTGCGTCTTAGCTGATTCACTGTTTCCTTTTCCCCATACCGCTACATATAGGCCACACCAAGCAGACATTCTCACTAAATATTTCGTTATCGCTTACCGATTCGAAATACAATCTAATGTATTAATTATCAAGTCATGTAATTTAGGGCAGAGCAGGTTACTATGGGGAGTATCTCACAAGGTCGGCCGACCAAGCAACCTATACTGCCCTCACGCAATCCAGCCACTTTCCATCAATGTCCTAAAAACTCTTTAACCCTAATTTAGGTTTGTAATTTAAGCCGTGCCTTTAAAAAGATAAAATTAAAAATTGGACATATCAATACGTTACGATTTTGTTCGTAATCGGTCCATAACTTTTATCAAGTAAGCCGTTATTTTTGTTTAATCCACTGGTTTTTTTTAAATGAAGTGCTTTATAAAATAAAAATTCTTAGTAGACCATAATTCATTATCGTAAATTCACGTCCTATTAGGCCTTTTTATAGAAACAACAATATCGTATTTTTACTGCACCAGCCCCATTTCACTTTGCTAAACTGCAAAAAGCTCGTCGGTTAATTCGATTATAGGAAATCCTTTATAAGCCAAACTTCTCTTAAAATAAATGTTTTTTTAATATACACGCAAATACAAAAACGCTGACACTCATTTAAAAAACTATATGTTTCTTTATCATTATATGAATTACAAAATACTTTTTTTAATGTAAACCAAATTAAACGAGATCCGAAGTGCTTGAGTTTTAATCAAAATTATTTAATCATGATGGTTTGAAAGAAAGTTGACCAAAACATCAGAAAATCATTTAGTGATAGACTAAAATTTATCTACAAATTTATTATCTAGTCTTCAGGTCTTTGCCCTTATCATACTAGGACTGTCAGGCACGAAAAAAAAACGCTCCGGTCATTACTATACCAACTGCAACGGATGAACCGCGTTCTATACCGTAACGCGTATGTAAAACGTTTCGTAGCCGTACTGCTTCAGCCGCTGCCGTACATTTCTTTTTTAAAAACGCGTCGTTTGTAAACTTTTGTTTTCGTGTGTGGAGTGAATTTGTTAAATAAAGTATGGCTATTAGAAAATTATCTATACGAGAATTGGTCATGATTGCCATTTTTTTGGACGAGGAAGTGGAAAACAAAAAAAAACACTAAATGTTGTAAATTGTATAAAAACTCTTAATTACGAACATATTCTATTAGTTGCTCATCCTCCATTTTTTTATGACAATACACTTACAATACAATAGAACACAAACAAAGATCTCTTCGTCAAATGCAAAGAACTTGTGTGGAACGGGACAGCAACGCAGTAGGCCGGATGCGCACTACGGTCACACGTCATACCCGGAGCAGGCCGACACCTGCAAAATATCCTCGGCAGCCGATTTTTGACTGAACGTGCACGGCACGGTACGGAGTTGGCCGGTGACGGAACGGTGTAGTGGGCACTTTCTAATACTAAATAATGTGAAAAATATTTATTTGCATGTGTCGGTACGGTTATGGTCTTAGTATGATACATTCTACTGGGCAAAGACCTTTATTCATCATAAGGGTGATGTTGGAGATGTAGAGAGGAGCATGGAATGGTTCGAGGACATTGGATTGGACGGACTGCATTCTTTGTATGTTGGATGTTGTAGCAGTGCCACACAGTTCTAACCCGTAGTTCAGATTGGTTTTTCGTACTGACTTGTACATTTTCGGTTTAACATTTGTTGAAACGTAAGATTTACGCTTAGTTACGTCAGATTAAACGTGCCAGTAGTCCGAAACGTTTGTTTAACTCTTGTCGTTTTAGTCGTGTGTGTTGGTTTAGGTTAGTCTTGTGTCAAGAAGCCAAGGTAACGGACGGAGTCTGTTTTTGGGAGGGGAGTATTATTGAGGGAAATTGCAAAAGGGGTTTTTGCTGATCGGTGAATGACACCAAGGGTGCTTTTGCTTTCATTAAGCTTTATACGCCAGTAGTAGTGGGAAAGGATGATCCTGCCACACTTGAGGGGTCTGATGAGGCATGACTCCACAAGGTTTTGAAGATGGTTATGAAGTCACTGACTGTTCGCCTTGTGACCACACTGCAAGGAGCTACTGGCGCACTTGACGCCGTCTGATGTGGTTGTGACGTCACTGCAAGAGATACTGACGCATGTGAGAAAAGACCAGGGTTCTAGTTGTACTGTGTAGATGACGTCACGTCGAACTTGCTCAAACTTTTTCAAATGTTTTCTTTTTATATTTTGCCGTGCAATTGGGCGGCAATTTTTCATTACGAAAATGGATGTATGTAATAAAAGTACAAAATTTATATGTTTAACATAATTTTATTGTAAATAACACAACACGTGTTTATATAAATTTCACATTATATCATAAAACTAAAAGAACAAAAACAAGTACTCACTATGAAATAGATTTTTTTTAAACTCTAATGCAAACAAATATTTTTCATTAATTTAAATCATACAAATTGAATGCCGTGTCTTCCACTGTTCTTCTTTCCATGTTCAACTGTATTTTTATAGTGTTTATTCGTACTCGTCAATAATTCTTCGACACGTTTCTGAGATTTGTTTATTATGTCATGCGCCGCTCTATCAGGGAGTAGTTTGTGGTAGATTGAGGCAAATTTGCATTTTTCATTTAATGAAAAACATACAAAATAAGGTGAAATTATTTTCCTTGTTGTCCAAACTTGTATTAATGTTGTATTGTGTTTCACATAAAACCAACACCTCTTAGGAAGAACCAAATAGAATATTCTTTCCGAATAGATTTGGAGCTGGAATTGCAATTCAAATGATGGGTAAAGAAGAACGGAAGATATGATATTGAATTTGTACGATTTAAATTAATGAAAGAATATTTGTAGCGTTTTGTGTAATGTAAAGTTTGTATAAACATGTGCTGTATTGTTTACAATAAAATTATGTTAAAAAATATATATTTTGTACTTTTATTTCATAAAATCCTAGAAAATAGTACTTGCACCTAAATTGAAAATCAATTATTCGTGTAAAAAAATGAATGAAAATCAACTCCAATGGAAAAAGCAATACGTTTGAATAAGTTTTGGAAATACTAAATTTTTAATTATTTTATCAGCATTTAATTAATTAATTGAGTAAGTTTGAGAAAGTTCGACGTGACGTCATCTCCGCTAGTACCACCTGCACCAAATACGGCCTTTTCTCACAAGTGCAGTAGCTCCTTCTAGTTACGACACAACCGCATCAGTCTGCGTGAGTTGACAGTAATTCCTTGCAGTGACTTTACAACCCCCACTAGATGCCGTCAACTACACCAGTAGCCCCTTGCAGTGAGGTCTCAGGCGAACAATCAGTGTCCTCATAACCATCTTCAAAACCCATGGAGTTATGCCCCATCAGACCACCTGTGCCAGGACCATCCTTTTCTCACTACTGCCAGTGTTCTTCCCATTTGACTATTTGCAGGACATGTGCCGTAAAAGCTTCCTCTCCTCTCGTTATTACATTAACGTGACTTATTTAAGTTTCTTCAGATTATGGTGCCGCAACGATTACTCAGATATTTTGATCTAGTCGATCTATCAAGGTTATCTGAGTACTTGTTTCGGCACCTCATCATTCTGAAGCAGGTCAGTCAAATAAGACAAAAGGATATGGTAATAATGATTGATTAGGAAGCTTTTACTTTTATAGAGGATCCCTGGGTGCCCTGGAGAACCTGGGCCGCATTCCGGAACGCACCCTAGCAAAAAATTCTGATTTCTGGAACATTTGAAATGGCACACTACTATTTTTGGATTGGATTCATAATGTCTTTTGGTACTTTTAGACATAATTAAACAACTTGGGATACTTATTCGCTCAGCAGTGAGTGTCAGCATAGGCTGGTTTCCAACAAATGTGTCCTCCTGGACCAGTGATGCGACAGGGTGATTGGGGTATGTCCAAAGAAAATAAATCAATACGGTTTTTCAAGTTTAAACCTGATTTGAACACAATCAATTTAGAAGCTTTTGAATGGAATCGACTGGCCAAAAACACATTTATAGCCTTTCAATTTGATTATCTCTTTTTATTATAATGGCTCACATTCTAATAAGCTTTGGAATATTGCATAATTTATCAACGATCAACTATAGATCATTACATAAACCAGCACATGGTTACCATGATGGGATTCTGACTGTAAGAATACAATTGAAACAATTAAAAAGTTCGGCTCATTTTAGAGAATGGGATTCGGATTTGGATCGGAACATTCAAACAGTTGAACGTCTCTTTTAGATTCGATTTCCTTTCAAAGCCGTTAAACTAATACGTAGTTTCATGTCGGCGGCTCTTGAAGTATTTCAGTAAAAAGCGTATAATTGATTAAATTGCTACTAGACAATGTGTTACTAAGTACTTGTTAAAGGAACTGCTCTTTTACAACGAACTTTAAACTTGAGCTGCTAAACAGCAATTATATTGAACTTTGTTACGTTTGATCTCATAATAATTTGTTCTGATGGCAATTCTTACGCGAAGTACGGAAAAGAAGAGATCTTTTCGAAATGCTGCCGTTGTCTTTACACGATAAAGAAACATAAACGTAACAGATAATACATACTATGACTACTTGAATTACTCATATTGCACACACGCTAATTATGAAAAACAACCTCAGATTTTAGATTTAAGAGTGAATCAACTCAGGTGATGGAGAAGCAAGGACGTAATTTGTAGTCAGGAATTTGTGTTCCATATGAGTTTCATACTTTTAGCTCGACTATGTTTTGCATTATTACTAGCGCGATAAGAGACTCAAAGCAAGCAATAAAATATATCGAATTGATGCTGAACCAGCATTGCATCACTTATTGGTTTCTCCTCACTCGCGGGTTTGTTGAACTACTCATGAGCAGTTCAATAAACCCGCGGATGAAGACGGACCCAATAAGTGACCAAATGCCAGTTCAGTACGAGTTTTTGTTTCGCAGACCAACACCAAATGTCAATTTTGGATTAAATTCTTTACACTGAATTGGCCTAATATATTTGTAAAACAGTGTTTACGTCATAGATCCTATGAAATTATGCTGAGATGTGTAATCAATAAAAGTCCAGTATATTTTAATTACAGTTTCCGAATTTTTTTGTGTGAAATAAATTGTTGGTAATGAATAAATTTTACAGGCTAATTAGTTAATACAGTATACAATGTTCACTAACCTGTGCTTGTCTTGTTTAACTGATTATGAGTGCGTTTTCGAAAGGATTATATTAATAATTAAATTTTCATACTTTGACTCAAGTGTCACACTTTGCATAGATTAGTGAACCGGCCAAGTCCTCAGTTAATCCCTTTTTGAACTAGCCTGTTGGATTAAATTGAATTGAGGTTAGTGGCCCGTGGTGTTGGAAGTAATTAATGTAAAATAATTGTAAAACTTTATTTTATTTATCCGAATACGAATTTTGTGTGAGTATGTTTTGTGTGAATAAATAGAATGTCTCAAGAAAAATGATCGTTTATATCTGAACGTGAAATTGTTTAGCATGTAGCCTCTGATTATCCTAGACAAATGAGGGGGCCGACCTACATCGCTTAATCGATTTTCTCGGATAATCAATGTTCCAGAAATAAGGCCAATTCAATTTATTTTTGAAAATAGGGCGATAGGTGTACAAACTCTTATTCTATCTGGGCGACTCTAAGAGAATGATGTTAATAAAACCTTTTTGAAGTTAGGTTTAAAAACAATTAAATCAATTTTACGGGCTATTACTATTCTGTTAACATTGGTACCTAGACGCAAAGGAAATATTCTAGCGGTAAAGGTTAACAAAATATTATAATATATTTTTACTTCTGATATGCATTTCATCATAGCATATTCTGATACTACCATTCTGGTTGTAAAATAAATCCATGGCGTTTTTAAAGAATTTGATTTCAGCCCTCCTATGTTTTTTTTTTACTTCATTTATTTGTATCTATAACTGTACATGTATTATATACAACCAGCAGATTAGATTTCAGATTGTGTTTGGCATTATGGGCGTTATAGAGAAAGCTACCCATTGGCAGCCGCTCTGGATTAATGAAATTATATTAATCATTTAAGAGGTCTCTTATCCATATTCTTTTCAGACGTTTACGTGGTAATTGTGGGGAATGGAGTAATCGTATTTGTGTGTTGGTGTGATTTTGTAATTTACTATGAAAACGTCTGTAATATGTTTTGATGGATGAAAAAACTGTTGGGATTTGAAGATCTCTGTGAAGTGTATTATTGTTTACATAAAAAGGGGCAGAAACAATTAGTCTTAAAATTTTGGATTGAAAACTTTGTAATCTTTGAATATTGGAATACTTCGCCGATCCATATACTTGGCACCCGTACATCCAAATAGGTTTGAGTAGGTATGTGTATGTCGAAAGTTTTGATTTTAATGGTAATTTTGATTGTCGGTTGAGTAGGTAATAAAGAATTTTAAATCGTTTGTTCAGTGTCTGTTTTTTTAATCGTGTGTGTGGATTCCAAGTTAGTCTTCTATCAAATGTAAGTCCTAAATAGTTAACTTTGTCGGATTGAGGAACAGGTTCATTGTATAAGTATATGCTAGGACAAGTCTCACGACGGAGTGTAAAGGTGATATGTTGTGACTTTGAGGGATTAAACTTTATTTTCCAAAGATTGCTCCATTTTTCAATTGTTGATATGTGGTTTTGTAACATGAGTGAAGCTTGTGTAGAAGAGAGATGGCTTGTTAATATGGCGGTGTCATCTGCGTATGTGGCGGTGAGTGTATTCTCATTTGTGGGCATATCAGAAGTAAAAATTGTGTACAACAGCGGAGCGAATATTGACCTTTGTGGCACACTTGCAAGCACTTCTTCAATCCCAGAAGTCTCCGTATCCTGGTTTACTGCAAAAAATCTCTCTTTAAGGTATGATTGTATAATCAGATAATAGGCCTGGGGTAAAAATAATTTTAATTTGTACAATAATCCCTCATGCTATACACATTCTAAAAACAGATTACTGTTTTGTTCATTTCGTTGGAGATCAAGAAGTTTTACAAGATTTTTAATTAATTTAAAATTAAGGTAGGATCTTGCATTTTCAACATTTAACGGTTTTAGTCCTTTTAAAGGAAAGGTAGAAGGAGCTAAAACCCCGGAATTGATTGAGGGATACAATACAGCATCGAGAAATTTAGGAGATGTGTGGTTTCCAGGAAACATTTAGAAAACCCCGTGATGTTTAACAGTTGAGCTTAAGGAAATAGGCGGGTTGTTGCGGTGAAAGGAGAGTTGGGGGGAGAGATTTGAGGATGTGTCTGAAATTGAAAACTGAATTTGAAAGGTAAATGTAGGTCTTTCCCATGCAAATTTGTATCTAAACAAATCTGTGCTTATTTATTTATGTTAATATATAATAACTTCCTTAAAAGGTAAGAAAAGAATAGGGAGGTTCAGACGTGAGCTAAGAAGGATCTTGGTGGTGGGTGTCGGTCTGCCAGTCGGTGAACACAAGCTGGACCGGCACTGCGTTACTTATTGGGTCCACCTATACACGCGGGTTTTTAAGTTACTTGCCAAGTAACAAGACAGACAGTTTCTCACTGAATATGTCTCAGCTACTAACCAGTAAGTAAAATGCACCAGATCAACATGCGAATGGTGCTCTTTTCCAAATTAGCCCTGCTGAGTTACATTTAAAACGGTATAAGCTATACTATAGCATCCCTAAAAGATAGATTTACTATCAGCCTGAGAGTAATAACGGGCTAGGGGTTCATAATTCTTGGGATTGTGCGTAAATTAAAAGGTTGGTTTAAAACCCATGATTCTATGCTACGATGGCCTCAGTACTGAGTAGTTTTTGAGTATTTTGTTGGCGAAGGAGAGTTTTAAATTTGTCTAGTAGTCTTTTGTAAACGGTATCGTCTATTCATTTCTGTTCTTTTAAGTCGCGTGTGGGTATTCAAGGTACGTCGCTTTTCTATATACAACGAAAAAGAGATGAGGTATTTTTGGTATGAAGGGGGTGAGATTATAGAGATTATAATATATTGTAGGTAGAGTGGTGTTTTGAGATTATGTGGATTCGCCAACTTTTGAACCTTTCCAAGGAATCGTTTAATCAAAAACATATGACCCATTTCGTTCCACAACTTGATCTTTTGGTGGACAACATTTCAGGTTTTTTAGCTCTGAACATTCTTCAATGAGTTTTCTGCAGGAAAAAATTTAGTTCACTTGAGGACTGCAGAAAACTGTAGTTGAAAATTGTTTTTAAACCTAACTTCAAAAAGTTTCATTAACATCATTCTCTTAGAGTCGCCCAGATAGAATAAGAGTTTGTACCCCTATCGGCCTATTTTTAAAAATAAATTGAATTGGCCTTATTTCTAGAACATTGATTATCCGAGAAAATCGGTCGGCCTCCTCATTTGTCTAGGATAATAAGAGACTACATGCTAAACAATTACGCGTTCAGATTTTTCTTGAGATATTATATTTATTGGCACAAAACATACACAAAATTCATATTCGGATAAATAAAATAAAGTTTTACAATTATTTTACTTTAATTACTTCCAACATCATGGGCCACTAACCTCAACTCAATTTAATCCAACAGGCTAGTTCTTTTGAAGGAACAAACAGAGTTGAAAAAGTCTAATGATCTGTTATGTCAAATTTATTTTCGGCACCCCCACGAATGTCCAGAGTTTTAAATCTGTATTTAGACCTATCCTGGCTCCTCCCGTAGGAAATATTTCCCGGGCATTTCTTCTACCTATCCATAAATTCTTTGACCTCTCTATATTTTCCAGCTACTTAAATTCAACCCTTCTATCCACTCTCTTATCGCCCGTTCATCTCCCAATGACCTATACCTTCCTGGCCATAAAACCTCCACATTTAAAAGATCCTGCCTAGCTCGAGCCACAAATCTCTGGAATTATCTTACTACTATTTTTTAACTATTTTAAATCCCTCCTGTACAAACATCGAGCCTTCATACAGAGCACACATGGTCCACAATATTAGTATGTCGTTTTACTACAAGAGAAAGGTTGTTTCCTTACTTTTCTCAACTTATAAATATACAATTTGTGATTATGGTCGCACAAGACAGAGTGTTCTTTATTATTACTGTTTTCCGTAAATTCTTACTATTGGTATACTATTTATATTGTGTTATGTGTTTATGACAATTTATTTCATTGTATGTTAACGTTTAACTTTCATTAATTCAAGTGCCGGGTTTATAAAAAAAAAATTGAGACCTTATTGTTATTCTGTTAATCTGAACACTCTACTCCCAGAATACATTATTCTCTTTTTCCCTTTCTCTCTCACTCTATCTCTCTCCCTCTCCCTCTCTCTCTTTCTCTCTCTCTCTCTCTCTCTCTCGCTCTCTCAAATCAAATCAAATCAAAATTAACAGCAATTAGTGGTAGCAAATATTCAATTTCCTCTTGTTCAATCTTAAGCAAATTAAGTCGGTGAAAGCATCTTAATCTACAAAACCTAGAGAAACCCAACCTGATGATATCTTGAGTACCAGGATATAAAGGAAAGAAAGGAAGGGAGGTAACGGAAAGGCAGATACACTGACCAGGGGAAGATATGCATGGCCATAACAGATCTGAACCTATACTTAGGGTACGAAAAACAAACGTAAAATCCTCCGTCACAGAATGGATCCAAAAAAAAAAACAAAAGGAGAAGTGGATAAATTCTATAGGTGCTAGAACGATAAGCCTATGTTAAAAAAATTCACAACAAGAGTGGCAAACTCACTGCTACAGTTAGAGAGGGCTAAACTCTGAAGAGAGATATATACCGGTCACTGGGATCTGAGAAAACGTCTACATAACATGGGCTCAATGATGATCCCGTTTGTAGATTATGGAATGAGAAGGAAGCCACTCATATCATTTTCGAGCACGAAGCAACCGTCCAACGGAGACATAACCTGGGATACAAAGACAACATACGGAAAGGAATTGCAGTCAATGACCTAGTACTCCTGAGTAGAAAGATAAGTAGCATTGAAATAAGGAACTAGGAAAGTGCAATAAGCCAGAAGGCTTGGAGAACACAAAACCCCGATTTCCTGGTAGTTCAATCATCATCAACCATATTGTATGTAAATCGATCTTTTTTGTCATATAGATCGATCAAAGAGTTGTGTTAAGTATTTCTTTGGAAACACAAACTACAATGTGCAGGTTGAAAGTTAGATGCTGTTTATTATCACTTAGAAAACAAGTGCACCATACCGTGGATTTAAATGATCGAATGTAATCTTTGACCCGAATCGAACTCTGCATCCTCGTAAAGGAGTAACGTAATAATTTATTTTTCAATGGTCTTTCTACTACAATAAATAAAATGATCTATTGACATATACTTATTATAATTAAATAAATATCAATAAATGAAATACTTCTAATTCAATTAGGTGTATACATAACATTGATTCATAAATTTATGAATAATATTTTACACCAAATTGTACGCAGAAAAATGATTTGTAAACCCTTATTTTATTTTAGGCTATTAAACCCTGTATTTAATATACGTTTTTCCTTATTTTCTGCTATAAACGAGAAATAATTGAAACATGATACTTTAGATACTATTTGTGGCTTTTGTATGAGCCTTGTATGTTTAAACTCTTACACGACAGTTTAAGAAAATACTGCAACGTGGAAATACCATTGGAGTGATACAATGTTTTAAATTTTTTACTGTCGAGGTGTGTGAAATGCATAATTGCCCGTGCAAATTGTTTTATTATTCTGATGGTAATTTATTCTGGGTATACTTCATGACTGTTCCGTTTTGTGTACGGTTATTTTGTCTTAAAACGACAATAAATAAATTCGAATAAAAATCTGTAATTACTAAAATAATAAATCCTTGATGCAGGAAAAGTTCAATTTTGTAGTCCCGTGTATGGTTAAATTTTTTATATTATCAAGTTAAGCTTGTTGTTAGAAAAAACTTTATAAACAAACTTAAAACTCAAATAGCCAGGGGAACAGTTAGCAAGGGGTAGTTCATTACAATAGGAGCTTTCATTTTGGTTACGAAATATCATAAATAACATATATTTGGTAATAAGCATAAGCAAACATTGTAAATTGAATTATAAAGAATACTAAAATATTGAACTAAAGTGGATGTAGTGACGTCAGAGACAAGTGTGACCTACTGCCTTACTAAATCGATTGTAACAAACTGAGGGGAGCTCAACTTTAGTTCTTCCCCTTTTCCCTAGCAGCTCTTCTTTTTTACACACACACATGCCCAGACAAAGACAAAAACAAAAACAATTTTTTTTAAATCAATAAACGGATATCAAACGGAAAAATCTTAATGACCGCATAGGTGTTCTAAGCGGAACAGGCCTTTTGTCAAGTAGCTTTCTTGCCGTCATCGATTTCCCCCGTATTTACCCTGGATCCCAGTGCTGAAATGTTCCGCCGTACACAAAGCTTAACAGCCAGGGTACGCGACCGTGATTACTAGTTTATTTGAAGTAAATGTTCCCACCAGGTCTACACGGACGTCACTGAAGCTGATTAGGGCTATTGTATGAGAAATAAAAGAGGGACCAAGAGACTTGTATTGTTAATTATTAGTAAATCAATAGTTGGTGTGGGGCGGTGCGCCCTCTGTAGAAATGACCCCTTTGCTTTAACCACTTCCTTCACACACATACAGCTACAAGTTATCTTCCTAATAATCCGTATTATCGAATCCAGCATATTTTCAAAAGCGAAATGCCAACGATTCCGACGTTGAACACCACCACCTAAAACCTCTTTTGTTTCATTTCTTGTTAACACAAACTGCCGTTTGCTTTCAAAGAACGAAAAAGTTATGGCACCGTATTTCTTAATACATGCGGTTACATTTTCTTATAATTATTCTTATAATTATTCTTATAATTATAAATTCAAAGTAAATTTTCTTTCAAAAAATATAAATACATATATATGCCATGCTGCTTACTTGCTGCTATTTGATTATATTTTTAATAATAAATTGCACTAAACTATTTTTTTTATTTTACCCCAACATTCCAAACTTATAGGTTAATAGGTTCCATTTTAAGAATAAAAAGATATGTTACTATATTTTCTAGGACCGATGATAACATAAACGTTTATACATAATTTACCAAAAATTCTTACTTTTTCAAAAAGTAAGAATTTTTGGTAAATGTGCCTCGATGTGTCCTATCTAATTCAAAGATGGAACCCCTGGCGATATAAAGATATAAAAAGAGAGTGTAGGAATGCCACCAGATATGAGATCGTGTTTGAGCACAGCAGCTAGGATCTGGGTCCCTTCTTCCTATTGTAGGAGAAAACAGGTTTGTTTTATCATATATAGTACCGATAATTTTGTTAACTAGCATGTGATAATGGTGAATGTATTTATTGGCGTGAATTTGCAGTATAAGAGGGCGATGGCGGAATATTAGATATCCCACCAACCTACAACTAAAGGTGGGTTATTATCTACCGGTTATTATTGTAAAATACAAAAGCTGAGATTGTTGGTGCATGCGAGAAGTGATAGTAGTATGTAGTGTGATAATAATATGTGATAGTATGTGTGTACATTAATGTTCAAATTTGAGGTTATATAAATCCAAATCCTAATCCCTCTTCTTCCAACCAAATAGGTTTTCGTTCGGTTTCAGAGGTCCGGGAAGTGGCCCAGGTTTTACTTATGGCACTCAGGAATTCTCTATAAACTAGAACGAAATAAAAACGCTAGCGGCATGAGGGGGGTTCGAACCCACGACCTTCGGTTCAATACGCCGCTACTCTAACCTCTTGAGCTCCAAGTCGCGATAGCTCACACTAGCTTTTTATCTCAACCAAGACCTTATTGAAAAAGTATAATTAATATAAATTATTTAAAAATATAGCAAAAATTAGTTGATAGTAACAAATTGCTCTCGGTGTTGTTTGTTAAACAAAATTATCAGAACCGGTTAGTACCAATGGTCTAAAATGTCCTACAAATTGCCGCACGTAACGCTGTACATGTTATTCCCAGGCAGAAAAGTATTTTCGAAGAGGCTTTTATACCCATAATCTGGAAAAAATCATTCTATTTATCTATCGGAAAAGCTCGATGTGGCACGTTTGCAAATTTCCGCCATCGGCCTCACCATCCACAAGAAACCGTATAGCACTTGAGGAACTATTGGCTGGACTAAATGGAAATACGCTACGATTTAATTTTCCAGTGACTTTAACGTGTTAAAATTAAATCACCGTTTGATTGTGAACTTTAACATGATATACAAAAAAGGATGTGCACATGTAATAAATGATATTAACATCCTTTTTAAAAACGTTATAATGTCGTATGTCCACATTTATAAAATACATACAACCAAAAAATATATGTTTTAAAAATTAACAGCTTTTGTTCATAAATATGTTGGAAAGTGTATTCTGCTTTTCACCTGATAATGAATTTGGATAAATCATAAAAAAAAAGAAGACAGTAAAAAAAAATCCAGGTTCCTAACCTCAAGATATGTGCTTTCCCATGCATTTACGAGTTAAATTATTATCTGTAATATTATAAATAATAACTGTTTTGGTAACATTACTGTCACTACATTTGTTTATAGAACCCCTACTTGAGGGAATTCTTATTTTTATTAAAGGAATTCAATACCCCAGTCCATATTTTAAGCAGTACTTTTGTGATTGTCTCCGATGGACAGCGGCGACTCAATCGGTGTTAATTGAATTATGTTTTCTTAAAATTTAGAGAGTTACGTATTGAAATTTTTTTGAAAGTTCTGAAACGTATGGATTCAAACATGGTGAACATTGGATTTCCGAGTTGATAGTGCACAAATTGGAATTAAAATATGTATAACATGTACAACTTAAAATTAAAGTTAACAGCTACATTTACGTCTAATTCTTCCAGCACACTTGGAAATAGTACAACTAGTTAGTCTGAGATGTCTACAGTTATGAATTTTTTACCTATTTTATCATTGTTAGTAAGTTTGCTGTTACATACATAAATATCAGGTACTGTATATAAATTGTTATTTTTTAATGGTCTTATTACTTTAATATTAGCTAGAGAATGTTCGAAGATGATTGATTTATAGTGATTTTCGGGGAAGGGGAGCTTGAAAAAAAATAGCAGGGACGATGGTGAGAATGGAATCCACGACCACTTATAGTTCTAAAAGTTCACTATCAAAATCGATGGGTAACATTGAGAAAAAAGTTATTCAGATATCGTGAGATGCGGTCGGGTGTGATGTAGGTTTCAGAAAAACATTTTCTTTATCGTGCCAACGTTTCGATCTTTTATTGAGATCATCTTCAGGGCTCAAAGTGTTTGTCTTCTGTGTAATTGTGCTATCCTTGTGTGTCGTGTTGAGAAAAAATTGAAATTTTATTTATGAAAATGAAAAAACTTAATTCCTGCTGCAAAGCCGTTTCAATGGAATTTTCGACTCTCTTCGATGGTGTACATTTTTTACATAAAAAGTAACCATCGATTGATCGATTGATTATCACGGTAGAACCTTACAAGAAAATTTTTGAACTTTTTTGTGTCACGTTTGTATGCAAATACATTCAACAACGATATTATTTGCCAATAGCCAGATACTTTTTTTTTCGTATTCTTTTAAAGTTTTCTTGCATTGATATTTTATAGTAGAGGGTCTTAAATGGTCAGCGTCCATTTCCTTATAAGTACACAGTTCACATATATACCTACGATACCAATTCTTCTTCTCTTCTTTCAAGGAGCCATTAAATAATATTTATGCCGAGCTAAGAAGTAGTTATTGAGCTTTTTGGGACCTCTTGTACAACCTTATTGGCTAGTAACCTATCAGCTCGCTCATTAACAACCAATTATTCTTCTACGAGCCAGGACCTCCGAGGGCCACCTATCTACCGTACTTATTGTCCGCTTTCTTATCATACACCAGACATATGTGTCCGGGTACAAAGACAATAACCACAGTTCTGCCGAGACGCTCCAATTCGTGGTATCCTCCAACAAGAGCACACCCAGAGGGTAGACGGAGGAACTGTCACTGACAGCAGTAACCGCGCTGAGGGAACGGCGCAGACAAGGTAAGTAAAGCCACCATCGTCTCGAATCACTTTCTATAATAAATAACAGCATTATTCTGTACATTCGCCGGCGTTAGGAGAGTGTGTGAAGACGAGGCGAAAAGTATATATAAGTATATCCAGTTAAGTTCCGAGAAATTTTCTCGGTAAAGGTGTAAGCGACGGACGGCGCAACGGCCGAACAATCTATCTATATTCTCTTGCTTCTCTCTAAGTGAGAAGAGAGTAGTCGGCGTAAGCGTGTCGCTACTTATTTTTGTGTAGGGGAAGGTGAAGTTCTACAATTCCATAAACATAGAGAGTATATTCTTAAACATTTATTTTAACACAATACCGTTTTTAAATGTAAACAACCACAACTAAATCTTAATTAATCTAATAAGTCAGCCGCAACTTTAAATCTGAGATGAGTCTATTAACAAAAGGACATCCCCAACGCGGTCGCCATCAATGTCCTCAGAGCCTCTCCGGTATCTCGATCGTCGATTTAATCCGATGAGTCGCAACGGCTGGTCCTCGCTGGCACTGGCTGAGTCCCCTCATTGAGTCCCAGACGGAGTGTGACTGCTTCTCTTCCGAATCGACTCCTGGAGTAGATTGTTCATTTCCTGAGGTGCGTCCTTGGCCTTGACTGACTGCTGTGAGCCCTTGAGCTTGACTCACTCGTTTGAGCCCTTGGTCTAGACTGACTTTTGATTTCCCAATCATCCCTTTTTGTACCATTTCTCTAAATCAAAAGTCGGGGGAGTTTCCACGCCGCAGGTGGACCGGCGAAGACATGTGTCGCGCACCTGGTTGACGAGACCTCTTTGTTGGTATGATATGGTAATAAGGACCTCTATGTAGGTTATTTATTTGGTCAGTTGCACAACTATTGCAACTTTATGTTTTATAGGTTTGTGGGAAACATCCTGTGGCTCCGTCTGGGTATGAGACACCCTTCAACTTTCTTAGTTATTTGACAAACTGTGCAATTATTGCAGGAGTACTTTTCCATGGTTTGTGAGAAACGTCAAATCGCTCCGGTCTCAGCTATGACACCCTTCGGCCAGCCGATTAACTATTACGGAGTTACGTTTCCCAGATTGGTGGGGTACGTCACGTTGGTTCCAGTCCGGGTGTTCGCCCCTACCGATTTATAGCTGTTTTTTTGTGGTCGTTTAAACTAATTTTTTGATGTTCTTATTTTAACAACTACAAACCTTTATGACGGGAACAGGCTAACAAAGGTATGGACGTAGAAGACGTTGTGGCTAACACGGCGAACTCGTCCCGGACGAGTATGGCCGGAAGGACCCAGGGCGAAGTCAGCTCGAGTACCGTTCCGAGCGTCCGGCTCTGACGTCGCTCGAATATTCAACCGTACTTGCCTCTAAGAATCGCACCCGAAAGTGGACATCCCGGTTTGGCCAGCAACCCCGCCGCATACTTGAGGATAGCTGCTCTTCCAGAAATTCAAGCGAAAAGAAATAAAATAATATGGAAAATGAAGTATTGCTATTCCTTACATGTACACTTTTATTCGGATGCTATAAAAGCTTATTCAATATTTTTTTTAAATATTTCTAGAGATCACTAGAGATGAAAGGTTGTTTAAACACCATTAGATACAGAAAAACCGGAAAATGTGTTAAAAAATTGTAAAAAAAAAATCGATATTTTTGGTCATGTCTCCCTATAAAAATGGGAGGGCAATAAATAAATTTAATGATTCTAGTGTGTGTGTGTGTGTGTGTGTGTGTGTGTGTGTGTGTGTGTGTGTGTGTGTGTGTGTGAAAATCAGAAGTTCCTGGAATCTCTTGGCTTTTCTTTATAGTTCCGAAATTAGATATCTCTTTTTTTAATTGCTAGATGCACGGTTTTACTGTGTGTGGTGTGGTCGTTTACGACCTGGATTGTCGGCTAATCTCGACTATTAAAAACAATCTTTCTTACTGATACGCTAGCAGTAAATGATCATTTCATAGGGCGACCTTGCACTTTGAACATGACCGATCAATCTGGTCAGCTTATTCCCGACGCTTTGGCGTATTTATTGGTCAGTTTGTTTGAAATTTCAATGTTTTATTTTTAAATCAAATTGTCCCGTATTTTAAGTCTATTCAGCTAAATCAGCAATCATGTTTAAACAAAAATTTAAAACAATTTTAATTGGAAATTATGATGTAAATTCTAGAAGAAAACAAGTTAAAGAGTAATATTTCGTCGTATATTCAATTGAAAGCCGTTTTTTGACGGAATATATGCGGTTTAATTGTTAAAGTGTTTCGTTTCTGGATAATCATACGTTTCAAGGTTTACTTACTTTTATCAATATTCAAACGTGAATAATGCAGGCGAAAATGCAATATTGCATGCACGGATTTTACTAAACGGTCTTCAGCAATGCAATTTCTCAACTGCTCTTAATTTTAAATAAATGAGCAACTAGAACATAGATGGTAAAAATATGACAATGAGCAGTATAATACTTACAGTTTCAAACCGCGTATATATAATTAGATGTATCTATATTCATAAAAATATCACAGTTATTTCTAAGTTTAAACGTTTATGAAACAAGAGATTTTCAGGACTGGCAGTACAAACCAAAAATACACCGGCTTTTTGAAAAGAAAAAAATACATAATAGTAAAAATTCGACGAAATCCTATGGAAGCGGTAAATTATTCAAGTGTGAAGACGCTTTGTAAACCGAACAATGTATTTTACCTTCTGACAAGACTGTATGTATGTGCATTACAAGTTCACTTTCCACCGTATCATCTATTCTCCAATTTACTACAACTTTGTTCTTTACCCACAAATTAATGTCATTAGCTTTTTGGTAAATTACACAGAAAAAATACGACATAAACTATCTAAAATACTGCTTGACAATCGATCAAAATCTTCATTATAAAATAAACGTCTCAGTTAGACATCATTTCGACCCCAATTTATATGGAATTGTACTGAGTAGTTGAATCAAGCGTTTCAACCTCCAAACCCCAGTCTAAAATCCTTCGAACCCTCGCCCAAACTCCTTCTTTCGCATCATAAATCTATACCAAAGTCCTTCGACCATTGCTCAAGCTCCTTACTTAGTATCGAACATTCCAATTGCAGACTTTCAGGATCAATTTGCCCTTAAAACCACATTTAGTCGATTCAGAAGCTTTCAAAGTAAGATGGAACATCACCCTTCCTAGTACAACACGTTTCTTCCAAACCCTTCTGAACTGCTTGATGACAGATCGAAACTTTGGGAAGTTCAACCCGGAATCGAACTGTGGGGTTCAACCAAGCGTACAACCGTCAATAAAACTACTCTAGTACAAAAGCTTAACCCGATCTCCCTACTTCGTATCCTACCATATCTTTCATAACGTACCTTTTCAGACTGATTGATAACAAACCAAAAGTATCACAACAAAATAAAACGCCTCATTTATATATATGTCAACAAATCTATGCGGAATTAAACTGTTGGAGTCAAAAAGGCGTTCCGACATCCAAAGGTTCCACACACAGTCCAAGGCCCTTCGAACGTTTAGCCAAGCTACCTACTTCGTATCCAACCTTACTATTATCACAGATCTTCAGATCCTTTATAACCTCGAAACTGCTGGTCGATATAGACTTTATAGCATTATGTAATTGCATATTAGCCAGAACCATTCCTTTGATTGTTTTATCATATATAGTTGGGGGGATGGTGGACTAGGGGTGATGGTGGGAATCGAACTCAATCGCTCGGCCAATGAAACGAAATTCTATCACGCTGACCACTCGGCTACCACGGTCTCTATACAGACGTTTCTGTAATTCCCTGGAACCTCATCCCTCCTCAATCCTCCAAGACGCCTATACAGCCAATAGCCTCCCGATTTGCTCCGTAGTGAGAAATAGTATAGCGTTAATAAAGAATGCAAACCAATTTACATCTCCACTGTTATTAAGCAAATATTTATACAAGGACATCAGTGTAACTTTAGCGCTCTAGCACTGCTGTAAGATAATAGGGGTATTCACGAGCTTTGTGTTAACCCTGTTAGTCCTGTTAGATCGAGAAAAATGATGACGTAGACTTGTGAGAATGGGGTAGTTAACATTGCTCGATCTAACAGGCCAGGGCCAATGTTAGATGTTAGGTCGAAAATGTAGTAACATTGCTATCCGTTAGGGCGTAGGTAACCAACATGGCAGCCATGAATTTAACAGGTTTTTTGTTTACACGTATTTTTATTCTTAAATACGCATTAATTAAATCAGACCAATACATTTCTTTTGTTGATTTCTGACCTGTCCTTATACTCTCATTCATAATACATACATCCCCTATCCTATTAAGTTTTAGGCTGTTAGACGTTAGGATACAAGTTAGGTATGTCGGCACGAATTGAAGCGTGTCATTTGTTAGTACTTTTCGAGTGCAAAGATAGCATTTTGAATGAAAGAGTTGATTAATTTTCCTTTTTTATTAACTTCTGGCATCTTACAATTTAACACAAAAGAAAATCTAACAACAACAAGCCTTCAAGGACTGTTATAGCTTTATTTTTGGTTCTACCAATCGCCACGCGCAGCATTGCGGAAAAATTAACGTTTAACGTGCTAAGGAAAGATGGGGATCGTCCACGATCTTACTGGACATTTCTCAATTCGAGTTAACACGAGTTAACATCTTACAAACATCATGAATACCCCTAATATGAAAACCCACAAAACTGCAATAGTACTGTTCGAAACGTTAAATGCTTAACCATGTTTAAAATCTCACGGGTTATTTTGGCGAAGAGAAGTTTAGCAATGCTTAAGGACTTCTGCTCCTTATGAAAGCTTACATGAAGCTTATCATTTTGCATCCAGTTGCAATCGATTGTGCGTAATAAAATCACAATTAAGCTGAGTTTGAACAGCCGGTTATCAAACTGTTTATTAGGTAATTACTGAACCTGAAAGTTTTATAAATAAATATAAAAGGTTTTTTTAAAGTAACCAATGAACAAATGCATAAGGGTATTATAAAGGGTTATATTTAAAATGTTTTGTATAATTTTCGTTCGTTTGTTTATAATCTATAGGCCATACCTGTAAGTGTATTAAATATAAATCCCAATTGAAGGCCTCGTACAAATTACATACAGATATACATATTATCTCTTTAAGTAAACATTTTTGTCTTCGCTTTTTTTTGCCTTTTTTCTAGATTATTTAATTTTTGTTATTTCTAAGGCTAGTTTTAAGTTGTTTTAAAAATGCTAACATTGCTGCCTGTTTTCTAAAGGAAGTCGAAACTTCGTGCAATTGTACATTTCTTTAAAATACTACAAAAATGTCGAGAAATGCGTGGGGAATAACGCCCTAACCACGCGGCCACTTCTTATGATATTAAAGCTTTACAGAAAAAATTTCATTTCCCTGATCAGATGGCAGAACGAAATATGAGTTATAACATAAATAAATAATACAACAACGAAACTTACCAATCGCGACTGTCGTTTTAATGGAAATTTTGTACGAGGCGTCAAGCGGGTGGTTATGAGATTCCAATTTACATAAAAATGTACATTTCCATAAATACATTTTTTATATTTAACGCATTGCGGCTCATGACTTTTATCAACTAGAAGCGTTCGTTATAATTTTTAAGTGGAATTTCTTTTTGTTTTATAAAACATCAGTTTTATAAAAAGCGAAAGAAGTATTATTGAATAAAACATAAGCGAAACAGAAGAATACAAAATTAAATGATTTATTTATTAAACTAGACTAAAATTACTTTATCCAACCAATTATTTTACATTTGTTGTTATATACAGATAACTAACTGAATTTGCGATACACCAACTGATGTTTGTAGGGCTGGGCTTTCATCAGTCGTCTCATAGAGTGCCGTTATTTTTGTAGCTCCGGAGGCTTGATTTATGTTTTTGGTCTTATCGACCTCAGTAGAAAGGCCCGGGTATCCCAAGGTTACTATGATTATTTTTTTTATGATCATGTTCCTTAGTAGTTTGTTTTGATTTTTCATAACACATGTTACTCCGCACAGCCCCACAACTATATGCAATAGGATCTGGTTTAAATGGGGATTTTGTTCTGAATTGACAAGTAGGAAGTTTTTACCTAAAGTTCAATATAGTTTTCAGTAAAAAGATGCAGATAAGGCAAAGGCCCAATTTTATTCACTTTTCTTTAATGTGGGCTCTTCATATCAGTTAAGAATTTAGAGCAATACCAATATAATTCACTGCGTGTCATGTGGATATTATTATTCTCTCAGCCAGATACAGAGCTGCAGTTTCATCCGCAAATATTTCAATTTTTTTTTCATTTGACGCCATGTATATGAGGAAAATAGGGTTGGTCTTAGGACTCTTCTCTAAGAAAATGCGGTGATTTATTTCCAAAAGTTCAAAGTATTCGTTCTCTTGATTTACTTTATTAATTGATTTTTCGAGAAGTACTACGTACAAGGTGGAAGTATTTTTTGAAGTTTATATTATGAGACCTTTATGCCAGACTTAATAAAAGGCTTTAGATACGTTCAGAAACACGGAGTCCTAAGTTGAGTGTTTATCATTTTGTTACAATACCGTTAGAGCGCCACGAGTGACATTGTTGTCTTTATGACTGTGATATTATACTTCTATTATAAATAATATATAGGAATGGAAAAGTAATCCAATTATCTAATATTCTAACACAACACTAATTTCTGTTCTCACTAGAGAGGAAATCGCGAGGGCATTGGTATTTTAGGCGTCTAAGAGTAATTTTCGGGAAGGGTTCAGAATAAACGGTGTTGTGCTAGGAAAAATGAGGGTTCCGAGTTTTATCGAAACGCCTATATCGACTTCTTGTTGTTTCAAGGACAAAAGGGATTTCGTGAACTTGGTGGATAGAATGGTTGGATTCGAAAGCTTGGGCAAAAATTCGAAGGATGCCGAGCAAAGTGGATTCTTTGGAGGTTGGACAACGTGGTTAACCCCATATTTCCGTCGTCCAGTGTGGTATGTTTGGTTCTTAAGTCAAATTGATATTTTTACATGCATTTTTTAAGTAGAGGTTTTAAATTTGGAAGTAGCGAAATTAGACTATAAGGTATAGTATAGTAATATTAGTTATTCGGGTCGGGGAATGAACACCGCCACACGCTAACGCTAGGGATTGGAGCCCGTATCCCATTTGCTCTTGAAGAATTGCTATGCTTCGCACCCTGGCGAAGGTTTCGCAGGATTTCGTTTGGAATACCGTCACACCCGGGATTTGAATTTCGGGTGTTCCCCAATGCAGCCTCCAATTCCCCAACAGTCAGCGGAATGTTATACACCTCTCTATCATCGCCGACAAAATCGATCTGGATTCATTCTGTTCGCTGAAGAAGTAAGCCGCGGAACACGACTGCGAAATGCCCTCGCTTCAAGACCCACCTCGCCAGAACACGGTACGACTGCCTAGCGACAGAACTCCTCAGGACTATTGGAAAGTGGCCACTCAAATGGGGTTCCCAAATAGAGTCCACTCTATCATAATTGCCACGGATGGTGAGAAACGAAATGTCGATCGCGCTAAATTTTCCGGTGATCAATATATAGCGACGCTGTTGTTCAGGAGGACAATTTCTTTTTCCTCAAGAGGGTCCCCCCTTATTCTGCCTCTAGAAACGGTGTGCTGGGACACCCGCCAGGTGTTGTGCCCATCGGTTGGGGGAGATGCTTGATCAGGGATCAGGGCAGAACCTTCACTTCTGTGTAATAATCGTCTGGCGGAAAGTACACACAGAGCACAGCGTGAGGCACATCAGGGCCATCACTCGGTCTGTGATCGCCTGGAAGTTCTTATTCATTTTCACCTCATGCGTATGTATATTTTCTCTCATTTAGTATGACCACACCTCCGTGCGCCCTACCACCCAGATCGGGCTACATCCCCATTGAGAAGTTTGATACCCCCTCAATCGAAAGTGCGCCCCCGGGCGGATACAGGTCCCCTGGAGGATATCGCCATCGGTGCATGTTCCCTGACAAGGAGCTGCAGCATATAACCCTTGTAACCGATTGCACTGCAGTTCTACTTTTATTTTGGCCCTCTTTCCGCAGGTTTGGTCGAGGCCCTCCTTCCGCCACCCTTTGCTCCGTTTGTCTGTGAGAGTGGGGTAAGTAAAGACACCGATTCTGTGGAGGAGCCGACGTCTTAACCCAAGTGTCCATGGAACCGGCAGCTCCTCCATCGATGAGGCCGCCACCAACCGTGACGCTTGACAATAAAAAGGACATCAAGTTTTATGACCTACTTTACTTGAAAAATGTATTGTTTTTAGAAGCTTTTATATTTGATAGCTTTTTTAACATCGTGGAAACTACTTGAAAAATATTGTAAAATGATACAATCACATAGTCGATATATTCACATCGCAAGTTGACGGTGAAATAAAAATACTAAAAAACGGTAAATTTCAGCTTTCAATTTTTTTTTCGAAAGTCAGAGGCCAGAAGTGGAGAATACGTGTCCGATACTTTGGAGCGTAGAATCACCAAAAAAGGTTTGGACCAAATCCGTGCCACACCAACCTGATCGTCCCGTTCTTAGTTCAATTCTCACAGCGGTGTGGGGGTAACTACCCTTAGATGGTATATTAGCTAGCTGTAGCTCATCCTAGTTCGATTGTGTCAATTAAATCTTTAAGTTGGCTCTATTTGTTAGTATTGGATTTTCAGCGAGTTTCTTCAGCCCAAAACCAAACCAAATATAAGCCGCGTTATCAATAAATATAAATATCTTGGATATACTTTGTCTTAAATTTTGTACGTATTTCAGCGTGAAAGCGTGATGTTTTCAACGCCAATATCCCATAAACAAAAAGTTTTATTTAAAATTATAATAAATCTGTTAGGGTTGGACCATTAGGTCGATATGAAGCAAAAATTGCTGACGGCGGTGATACATTACGGTTCACCTGAAACATGTGCTTTTTAATTGATTTCGATGGGAAAATTGTGACAAAGCGGTCACAGACATTTCCAAGGGTCTTTAATCGATTTCTGGTGCTGCCGCCCGTAACAAAACGCCATCGGTTAATTACATTTGAAGAAAAATGTGATTATTTATGTCTTGTGAATATCGGCATGGCCCGCCCTCTCATGTTTTATTACCTGTCTTTTTTGTTGTTGTTATACTGATTTCTTTATGTAGTCGTCTTTGTTGCGTTCTGCCGACCGGACTTTCCATTTTTTTTAAGTTTCGTACTTTTACGACTCAAGCGGACTCATTTCATATCAGTAACAAATTTCATGCTAGAATAACTGAATTTTTTTCCAAAGGTCTATCGGAATTGGAAAACATATTGACATGGAACACTAACATAAAGAATAAGTAAGACATTTTTTAGAGAACGGCAGAAGGGGAAGATAATAAATAAGCATAACCAACCGCTGCGACTGGCAAATGGAATACAGGATGCTCTGTCTTCTATATTATCCTTTCGTCTTTTCTTTTTCTTAATGTGTAAGGCTATTTTTTGAGGATGTGCTCGTCGGCCATACCCTCCATAATCTGAAGAGTACCGACAAGCGTCCTTGAGATACGACAAAAATATCTTTCTGCTTGATATTCACACTTTAATAGTGTTTTTAATTCATTCTTGTGGGATGCCTACTAATAATTTATTCAATAACGTTTTTTGGAGCTAACTGTATATTTTTTACAATATATTAATTAAAATTAATTAACGTTTATAGTTTAGATACATTAATTAATTGTAATATATTAATTGGTCAAGCGGACCACGAAATTAGTGAATTTAATATTAATTAAATATTGCAAAATAAACATGTTAAATCAGACAGGAAAAACCTCACCATTTACATTTACTACTATACATTGAATATACCTAGTACGTTTGTATAAAATAATTTTTCTGTTTGGTTTATATAAAACAGATCGAATGGAAAATTCATAACTTCAATTTTCTTTGTATGATTGTAAAATGCTGCTAGTGAGTGGGTGAGCCGGATATGATTAAACGACATGCTCAACCGATGCTCACACCTCGTAATCTATAAGCTATCTGTGAGCTATGAAATAATTACAAAACGTCTCGAAACTTGTATATAATTCATTCTCTCCTAGAAAAAATTAAAAAATTGTGGCTGTTTAGTCGAGGTTAGGTAAAGGTCCAGGATTCAAATGCAGCGGCCGTGTGTTTGAAATACACTTACTTACGAATGGGCTTTTTTCCGTCACCTCAACGGTTCATAAAACTAGATTCACTTCTGGGATTTTAACGGTTCCAATGTATTAAAAAGATTTCAAGGCGATAAGCTTTTTTAACGATAACCGGAAGTTTTTTTTCTATCGTTCAAACCCTTCACAATACAAAATACTTTTTGGCCCTCCGTGGGCATTTGATCAGGCTGTCCAAACTCTCATGCTGGCCATGCTAAGTGCTCTGGGTTTGAAACTTGAGCTATGAAATAATTACAAAACGTCTCGAAACTTGTATATAATACATTCTCTCCTAGAAAAAATTTAAAAATAAATTTTCAAATCTGATCCATTTCCTGTATGTTTAATGAAAAACAATCAATGTGGCTGTTTAGTCCAGGTTAGGTAAAGGTCCAGGATTCAAATGTAGCGGCCGTGTTTCAAATAGACTTACTTACGAATGGGCTTTTTTCCGGCACCTCAACGGTTCATAAAACTTGGTAGTTGAAATACCCTCGTACAAAAGGTCCAGGTAAAGTACTGGCAACATTTTGGCCTATCTTTGAAAAACTATCATGAAAAATTGCTAAAATGCTATTTTAGAGTTTATCTATCTTGAAAAAGAAATGTATTTCAAAATATAAATACATCGAATAGATTGGAGGTAAAAAAATGAATAGGACGAAACAAGCTACTCGTCCTAAAAACTACCCATCTAAAGAAGACTCTAACTATGTTTCTTAAAATCAAATAGAATAATAGCGTTCAAAATATTGCAATAATATTTATGAATGCCAGAAAACAGTTTCTATTACTTCAATTTAATTATTGCCCATATAACAATTCACTATATTGGTTTCATAAAAAAATATAATTAATTAACAATTTCGACCGTATATAAATCAATGTACACTGCAAGATATATAAAAATAGAATTATCTAATTTTAACCATTCTACGTCAAGGCCAGGTCAAGGATACTCTGTCATCGATCCGTCTTCCAATGAACCGTTTGTACTGGCCACAAGATTTAAATTATTTAAACCTCGTTTATCTTATAAAAGTGGACTGAATAAATAAACGAAATCATAATGACAGTAGTTCATACTTCATCATAATTTTAATACTTCAGAAGATTAAAAGATTAAATTTATTACACAATAAATTAGTTTAAGATTCAGTCAGTCAAAGTATAATTTTTAGTAGTAGTGAGTAGTTTGTGATCAGCCTCCAGACTAGTAATTTTCGTTGAAAGGTGAAAATTGAAAAAGTTGAAAATCTGAGATGCAGCAGAAAACACTCAGTTCCTTCTTAGAACGTTCAAGGAATATAATCCCTTTCATCAGGGTTCTATGCTTAAAATATTAAATTATTAAGTTAAAAAACAATAAATCCATGAATGTTTTTAATAGACATAACTGACCGTAAAAATTATTTTATTGAATTATATTTTTTATCTAACATTGGTTGAGACATTTTCGACAGCTCGACAAAGGAACTGAGTTGTTTTCTGACTAATTTTATCCCTGATCTCCGTTTGTACGTAAAGACGCCACCCTATTTCAATTCTTTGTGATTCTTGTTTAACTGGTCGGCTAAACATATTATGTTATGCATTAAATTTAATTAAAATATGGCTATTAACTAATGATGACATAAGTGACTTTTTCCAGGATATCGTGTCTCACTAGTTTGTCTCTTCGAACTCAATGATAACAAGTAAATAAGTTGTTTATCACACGATAATAATTTATTGATTTATCAAAATCTAATAAAGTTTCATGTTGTTATATAAATCAACTTATTTTGGCTTTATCATTACGATATCCTGCCAACTGAATGAATGTAAAACAACTTAAACTAAGATATACAATATTCTAAATGTTACGATTCAAGAATAATGTAGGTTTGATGATTTTACCTTAATGTTTGTCGGTAGTATATTTGTTCAAAACCTTTAAAACATTGTTAGTACTGATTTCTCATAGAAAAACTTACAAAAATAATGTATGTATAATTATTATAATACATTGGTTTATATAAAAATTAAATTTATATCCTTTTAAAACACTATTTCAAATCGTTGCATATTAAAAAGCATTTACAATAAAAAATACCTTCAACTTGCATGTAGCATTTTATTGCTTATTAATTGTATTACTGTCACATTGGTATAATTGGCCTCGATTCAACTGCGTGGCATAAATAAATGTTTGCCGTTGAGGTTAATTTGAGTATTTACATAGTTGATGATTTACGGTCTTTTCATCCCAAACGGTGCATGACGGCTCAAACAGTTTATCCGAAATCATTGATTATAACAATACCTCTGGGATAAAACGTAGAATAGCTTTATTTTCTATATTGGCTTATCTGTTAGGATTGATAGCGAGACCATGCAATTTATCTATTTATCTCTCTTTCTTTATTTTAATTTTCACTATTCATAATCAGTTAATTTTCCACGATCATTGATGCGGAATAAACGACAAATTATTCCCAATAAATAACAAATGGGTTAAGATATTTAGTCTGTTGTCAGAGTGAAGATGTTTTAGTCATCCTGTACATAATGGTTACAGTACATTTTCAAAAATATTGAAAAGAGAATCGGACCAGAGTATAAACCAAGAGTAACTCCCGAATAACTAGTAATACTGTCAAAAAAATCTCAGCGAGAGGAAGAAGACCGTAACATGTTAAAGAGGGGCCGTGTATTCAATGGCTTGCAATTTTCCTATAAGTACGCTAATTTTTTTTTTTTCGGCCGGCTAGCTGCCTGGGCTATTGCCGCACCTCACATTTCTTCCACCTCACGTTTTATAAATTTATTTATTTTTTAATTTAATTTAATTTTTTTTTTAAATTAGCTTTTTTGTAGGAAGTCTGGCGATNACTGTTTTAGTTCTTTTAGTTTGTCGGTCATTTTGTCCCAGCGGTTCTGCCAATCAAAAGATTCTTCATATATTTTTTGACATCCGCTGGGCTCACGGGAGTTTCCGGGTCATGTGGCATTATCGCTGCTCGTTTGGCAGCTTGATCGGCATTTTCATTACCTTCTATGCCGACATGGCCCGGTTGCAGGCAATTTCTTTTCTTTGTTCGTGTATTTCCCTGATTTTCTCTTGTATTGCCTGGATTAGTGGGTCCATGGTGAAGATATTACGGATGGCTAAGACTGCACTGAGTGAGTTGGTGCATATGACATATTGGTTGCTCCCAATGTGTTCAGTTTCACTCAGCGCGGATGATATGGCGGTCGACTCTGCGGTAAAGATACTTGCAGCCTTTGGGAGAGGAGTACGCTAATATCTAACCAAAAAACTTCAGACCAATCCGTAGATATGGAATGAACGTAATAACCCATTTACAATTATTTCCAATTGAGAATTAAATATTTATCGACAATTTACCGCCCATTTCCTTTTAACCGTTGTCCTCTCAGGTTAGTTTAATAAAAATGTATAGATAAATGTAAAAAACAAGGAGATTAAAATCTACAAACTTGGCTATGATTGGGTACAAAGTTATTGACGTACATAAAGTCTTTATGGAGCTTTATGGACCGACCAACAGCTGAGGTCATCGCCGGCCTTATGTATTAGGAATGTATTATCATGGAGTGAAGAGATTTTATGAAAAGAAAGATATTTAGTTAGCTGTTACAACTCTTAAGATTCACTTTTGGTATTTCAACGGTTCCACTGTAGTAAAAAGTTTTCCAGGCGACAAGCTTTTTTAACGATATCCGGAAGGTTTTTTTCTATCGTTCAAACCCTTCACAACACAAAATACTTTTTGGCCCACCGTGGCCATTTGGTCACGCTATCCAAACTCTCGTACCGGCCATGCTAAGTGCTATGGGTTTGAAACTTGGAATTTCATTTGTGATTAATTTGATAAATAAAGTATTGCAAGGTTTGGCCCTTCGTTCCTTAAACCCAATGAGTAGTTGGTCGTTAAGCCCGAGTGAATGACAGTAATTACTTTACTTTATTTCTACATTTTTTTTTTTTTTTTTGCATTGAGGTTTATGTATTAGAGAAATTCTGCGTCAGTACAACTCCTTTAAGCGGGGACATACTTACTCGATGCAAGGCTACGCGACGCTACCCGAAGATACCCGATGCAAAACCATTGTCCAATTTTCCATAAGATAGTATTACACCCTTGCACATTTGCCCGATGCCACGCAACGCTAACCTACTCTACGCTCTGCGATCCCCACTGTCCAGATTTTCGTCGAGTAGCATCGAGTACAGTCGAACACAAAAGAACCGGACACTCATATTTTTATTTCAAACTATATGTATTATAGTCGTTATATTAATTACAACATACCTATTTCAATACAAACCAACTTAAGCGAGATCAAAATTGCATTATTTTTTATTAAAAAATTAATTTTAATGGTTTGCAGAAAATTGATCGAAACACCAGAACATTTATCGATAGAATGAATTTAACTAAAATTTATTACACGGTTTTGCTCATAAAATTTCACCAACAATTTATTTCATGGATGCGCTCATTAAATTTGATCATCAATTTTTTGCTTGGTTTTGTTCATAAAATTTAACTAGCAATGTATTAAGCGGATACTCATATTTTTTGTAGTTTATTTCAAATTATGTATATGTAATTTTGTCGTTATATTACATAAAAATGCTTATTTTAATGTAAATCAAATTAAACGAAATCAAAAATTCATGAGTTTTCATAAAAATTATTTATAATTATGATGATTAGGCAGAAAATTTATCAAAACCCCGGAATAACTTTATTTAAAACAATTAAGTTTAAAAAACAATTTATTACATGGTTGTGCTCAAAAATGTAACTAATAATTTATTACATGATTTTTCTCAACATAATGCATTAAGAACAAAAGAGCCGTTGCGATTGTGATACACGCTGTGTGACGACTATACGTGGCGTGCGCTTGACTTCGAACATATGTGCACACCCTACCAAAACGAGACATTACGCTTGTAAATAAGCCGGTTGGCCGCTCCTCTATCGAAACATCGGAGAGGTGAAAAAGATCTTATGCTAAAAGTAAATTTACTTGCATTCAAACGATCAACAGAAAAAATTCAGTTTGAATCATTGACCAAATTGCCGGGTTTTAGTAAATTTATATATATATATATACTGACAGGCAAAAAATTTCACCCACTTATAGTAATATAACTTGATTTGTATATACTTTTATGTATTAATCAAATTTTAAGTTTTTTTTAACGTTTAATAATTGAGTCTTTGTCTAAAAATTAAAAAAAAAGAAAAGGAAATTGCTAAGGAAAATGAAAAAAAAAGACGGATGGATGAAATTTGTCTTAATTTGTTTTAAATTTTTTATTAGTATTTCAAAATCGCATGTTTCCTCCTCTTGCTTTAATTACATCTCGAAGGCGCCTCCGCATATTTTCTACCAGTCTGGAAATATCCATATATACAGGGTGAATTGCTACTCGTGCTACAAACTTCTCCAGTAGATTCTTCACCCTAAAATGAACAAAAAAGTTCATATTGTCCATGGTCCGATTCTCAACCATTTCAGAGTAATTTCGCTTTTTATCGATTTTGAAAGATATCACGTCCTGGCGTCGGAAAATCGTGATATCTTTTAATCTAAACATTTCTCT